>NC_090439.1:222853576-223103108 GCF_031143425.1 Pleurodeles waltl
CTGTAGATTTTGGCCTCTAGCTCAGCCGGCACCTAGGGAAACCTACCAAACCTGTGCATTTTTCAAAACTAGAGACCTAGGGGAATCCAAGATGGGGTGACTTGTGGGGCTCTGACCAGGTTCTGTTACCCAGAATCCTTTGCAAACCTCAAAATTTGGCTAAAAAAACGTATTTTCCTCACATTTCGGTGACAGAAAGTTCTGGAATCTGAGAGGAGCCACGAATTTACTTCCACCCAGCGTTCCCCCAAGTCTCCCGATAAAAATGATACCTCACTTGTGTGGGTAGGCCTAGCGGCCGCAACAACAAACACCCCAAAACACAACGTGAACACATCACAGAAAACAGAGCTGTTTTTTGCAAAGTGCCTACCTGTAGATTTTGGCCTCTTGCTCAGCCGGCACCTAGGGAAACCTACCAAACCTGTGCATTTTTGAAAACTAGAGATCTAGGGGAATCCAAGATGGGGTGACTTGTGGGGCTCTGACCAGGTTCTGTTACCCAGAATCCTTTGCAAACCTCAAAATTTGGCTAAAAAAACATATTTTCCTCACATTTCGGTGACAGAAAGTTCTGGAATCTGAGAGGAGCCACGAATTTCCTTCCACCCTGCGTTCCCTCAAGTCTCCCGATAAAAATGGTACCTCACTTGTGTGGGTAGGCCTAGCGCCCGCGACAGGCTATGCCCCAAAACACAACTTGAACACATCACAGAAAACAGAGCTGTTTTTTGCAAAGTGCCTACCTGTAGATTTTGGCCTCTAGCTCAGCCGGCACCTAGGAAAACCTACCAAACCTGTGCATTTTTCAAAACTAGAGACCTAGGGGAATCCAAGATGGGGTGACTTGTGGGGCACTGACCAGGTTCTGTTACCCAGAATCCTTTGCAAACCTCAAAATTTGGCTAAAAAAAAATATTTTCCTCACATTTCGGTGACAGAAAGTTCTGGAATCTGAGAGGAGCCACGAATTTACTTCCACCCAGCGTTCCCACAAGTCTCCCGATAAAAATGATACCTCACTTGTGTGGGTAGGCCTAGCGGCCGCAACAACAATCACCCCAAAACACAACGTGAACACATCACAGAAAACAGAGCTGTTTTTTGCAAAGTGCCTCCCTGTAGATTTTGGCCTCTAGCTCAGCCGGCACCTAGGGAAACCTACCAAACCTGTGCATTTTTTTCAAAACTAGAGACCTAGGGGAATCCAAGATGGGGTGACTTGTGGGGCTCTGACCAGGTTCTGTTACCCAGAATCCTTTGCAAACCTCAAAATTTGGCTAAAAAAACACATTTACCTCACATTTCGGTGACAGAAAGTTCTGGAATCTGAGAGGAGCCACAAATTTCCTTCCACCCAGCGTTCCCCCAAGTCCCCCGATAAAAATGATACCTCACTTGTGTGGGTAGTCCTAGCGCCCGCGACAGGAAATGTCCCAAAATACAAAGTGGGCACATCCCATTTTTTGACAGAAAACAGAGCTGTTTTTTGCAAAGTTCCTGCCTGTAGATTTTGGCCTCTAGCTCAGCCGGCACCTTGGGAAACCTACCAAACCTATGCATTTATTAAAACTAGAGACCTAGGGGAATCCAAGATGG
Source organism: Pleurodeles waltl (assembly GCF_031143425.1). Classification (NCBI taxonomy): domain Eukaryota; kingdom Metazoa; phylum Chordata; class Amphibia; order Caudata; family Salamandridae; genus Pleurodeles; species Pleurodeles waltl. The sequence goes on from NC_090439.1 coordinate 222,855,176, forward strand.
GGTGACTTGTGGGGCTCTGACCAGGTTCTGTTTCCCACAATCCTTTGCAAACCTCAAAATCTGTCTAAAAAAACATATTTTCCTCACATTTCGGTGACAAAAAGTTCTGGAATCCGAGAGGAGCCACAAATTTCCTTCCACCCAGCGTTTCCCCAAGTCTCCCGATAAAAATGATACCTCACTTGTGTGGGTAGGCCTAGCGCCCGCGACAGGATATGCCCCAAAACACAACGTGGACACATCACAGAAAACAGAGCTGTTTTTTGCAAAGTGCCTACCTGTAGATTTTGGCCTCTATCTCAGCCAGCACCTAGGGAAACCTACCAAACCTGTGCATTTTTGAAAATCAGAGACCTAGGGGAATCAAAGATGGGGTAACTTGTGGGGCTCTGACCAGGTTCTGTTACCCAGAATCCTTTGCAAACCTCAAAGTTTGGCTAAAAAAAATATTTTCCTCACATTTCGGTGACAGAAAGTTCTGGAATCTGAGAGGAGCCACGAATTTCCTTCCACCCTGCGTTCCCTCAAGTCTCCCGATAAAAATGGTACCTCACTTGTGTGGGTAGGCCTAGCGCCCGCGACATGCTATGCCCCAAAACACAACGTGAACACATCACAGAAAACAGAGCTGTTTTTTGCAAAGTGCCTACCTGTAGATTTTGGCCTCTAGCTCAGCCGGCACCTAGGGAAACCTACCAAACCTGTGCATTTTTTAAAACTAGAGATCTAGGGGAATAAAAGATGGGGTGACTTGTGGGGCTCTGACCAGGTTCTGTTACCCAGAATCCTTTGCAAACCTCAAAATTTGGCTAAAAAAACATATTTTCCTCACATTTCGGTGACAGAAAGTTTTGGAATCTGAGAGGAGCCACGAATTTCCTTCCACCCTGCGTTCCCTCAAGTCTCCCGATAAAAATGGTACCTCACTTGTGTGGGTAGGCCTAGCGCCCGCGACAGGCTATGCCCCAAAACACAACGTGAACACATCACAGAAAACAGAGCTGTTTTTTGCAAAGTGCCTACCTGTAGATTTTGGCCTCTAGCTCAGCCGGCACCTAGGGAAACCTACCAAACCTGTGCATTTTTCAAAACTAGAGACCTAGGGGAATCCAAGATGGGGTGACTTGTGGGGCTCTGACCAGGTTCTGTTACCCAGAATCCTTTGCAAACCTCAAAATTTGGCTAAAAAAACGTATTTTCCTCACATTTCGGTGACAGAAAGTTCTGGAATCTGAGAGGAGCCACGAATTTACTTCCACCCAGCGTTCCCCCAAGTCTCCCGATAAAAATGATACCTCACTTGTGTGGGTAGGCCTAGCGGCCGCAACAACAAACACCCCAAAACACAACGTGAACACATCACAGAAAACAGAGCTGTTTTTTGCAAAGTGCCTACCTGTAGATTTTGGCCTCTTGCTCAGCCGGCACCTAGGGAAACCTACCAAACCTGTGCATTTTTGAAAACTAGAGATCTAGGGGAATCCAAGATGGGGTGACTTGTGGGGCTCTGACCAGGTTCTGTTACCCAGAATCCTTTGCAAACCTCAAAATTTGGCTAAAAAAACATATTTTCCTCACATTTCGGTGACAGAAAGTTCTGGAATCTGAGAGGAGCCACGAATTTCCTTCCACCCTGCGTTCCCTCAAGTCTCCCGATAAAAATGGTACCTCACTTGTGTGGGTAGGCCTAGCGCCCGCGACAGGCTATGCCCCAAAACACAACGTGAACACATCACAGAAAACAGAGCTGTTTTTTGCAAAGTGCCTACCTGTAGATTTTGGCCTCTAGCTCAGCCGGCACCTAGGGAAACCTACCAAACCTGTGCATTTTTCAAAACTAGAGACCTAGGGGAATCCAAGATGGGGTGACTTGTGGGGCTCTGACCAGGTTCTGTTACCCAGAATCCTTTGCAAACCTCAAAATTTGGCTAAAAAAACATATTTTCCTCACATTTCGGTGACAGAAAGTTCTGGAATCTGAGAGGAGCCACGAATTTACTTCCACCCAGCGTTCCCCCAAGTCTCCCGATAAAAATGATACCTCACTTGTGTGGGTAGGCCTAGCGGCCGCAACAACAAACACCCCAAAACACAACGTGAACACATCACAGAAAACAGAGCTGTTTTTTGCAAAGTGCCTCCCTGTAGATTTTGGCCTCTAGCTCAGCCGGCACCTAGGGAAACCTACCAAACCTGTGCATTTTTTTCAAAACTAGAGACCTAGGGGAATCCAAGATGGGGTGACTTGTGGGGCTCTGACCAGGTTCTGTTACCCAGAATCATTTGCAAACCTCAAAATTTGGCTAAAAAAACACATTTACCTCACATTTCGGTGACAGAAAGTTCTGGAATCTGAGAGGAGCCACAAATTTCCTTCCACCCAGCGTTCCCCCAAGTCCCCCGATAAAAATGATACCTCACTTGTGTGGGTAGTCCTAGCGCCCGCGACAGGAAATGTCCCAAAATACAAAGTGGGCACATCCCATTTTTTGACAGAAAACAGAGCTGTTTTTTGCAAAGTGCCTCCCTGTAGATTTTGGCCTCTAGCTCAGCCGGCACCTAGGGAAACCTACCAAACCTGTGCATTTTTTTCAAAACTAGAGACCTAGGGGAATCCAAGATGGGGTGACTTGTGGGGCTCTGACCAGGTTCTGTTTCCCACAATCCTTTGCAAACCTCAAAATCTGGCTAAAAAAACATATTTTCCTCACATTTCGGTGACAAAAAGTTCTGGAATCCGAGAGGAGCCACAAATTTCCTTCCACCCAGCGTTTCCCCAAGTCTCCCGATAAAAATGATACCTCACTTGTGTGGGTAGGCCTAGCGCCCGCGACAGGATATGCCCCAAAACACAACGTGGACACATCACAGAAAACAGAGCTGTTTTTTGCAAAGTGCCTACCTGTAGATTTTGGCCTCTATCTCAGCCAGCACCTAGGGAAACCTACCAAACCTGTGCATTTTTGAAAATCAGAGACCTAGGGGAATCAAAGATGGGGTAACTTGTGGGGCTCTGACCAGGTTCTGTTACCCAGAATCCTTTGCAAACCTCAAAGTTTGGCTAAAAAAAATATTTTCCTCACATTTCGGTGACAGAAAGTTCTGGAATCTGAGAGGAGCCACGAATTTCCTTCCACCCTGCGTTCCCTCAAGTCTCCCGATAAAAATGGTACCTCACTTGTGTGGGTAGGCCTAGCGCCCGCGACAGGCTATGCCCCAAAACACAACGTGAACACATCACAGAAAACAGAGCTGTTTTTTGCAAAGTGCCTACCTGTAGATTTTGGCCGCTAGCTCAGCCGGCACCTAGGGAAACCTACCAAACCTGTGCATTTTTGAAAACTAGAGATCTAGGGGAATATAAGATGGGGTGACTTGTGGGGCTCTGACCAGGTTCTGTTACCCAGAATCCTTTGCAAACCTCAAAATTTGGCTAAAAAAACATATTTTCCTCACATTTCGGTGACAGAAAGTTCTGGAATCTGAGAGGAGCCACGAATTTCCTTCCACCCTGCGTTCCCTCAAGTCTCCCGATAAAAATGGTACCTCACTTGTGTGGGTAGGCCTAGCGCCCGCGACAGGCTATGCCCCAAAACACAACGTGAACACATCACAGAAAACAGAGCTGTTTTTTGCAAAGTGCCTACCTGTAGATTTTGGCCTCTAGCTCAGCCGGCACCTAGGGAAACCTACCAAACCTGTGCATTTTTCAAAACTAGAGACCTAGGGGAATCCAAGATGGGGTGACTTGTGGGGCTCTGACCAGGTTCTGTTACCCAGAATCCTTTGCAAACCTCAAAATTTGGCTAAAAAAACATATTTTCCTCACATTTCGGTGACAGAAAGTTCTGGAATCTGAGAGGAGCCATGAATTTACTTCCACCCAGCGTTCCCCCAAGTCTCCCGATAAAAATGATACCTCACTTGTGTGGGTAGGCCTAGCGACCGCAACAACAAACACCCCAAAACACAACGTGAACACATCACAGAAAACAGAGCTGTTTTTTGCAAAGTGCCTACCTGTAGGTTTTGGCCTCTAGCTCAGCCGGCACCTAGGGAAACCTACCAAACCTGTGCATTTTTGAAAACTAGAGATCTAGGGGAATCCAAGATGGGGTGACTTGTGGGGCTCTGACCAGGTTCTGTTACCCAGAATCCTTTGCAAACCTCAAAATTTGGCTAAAAAAACATATTTTCCTCACATTTCGGTGACAGAAAGTTCTGGAATCTGAGAGGAGCCACGAATTACCTTCCACCCTGCGTTCCCTCAAGTCTCCCGATAAAAATGGTACCTCACTTGTGTGGGTAGGCCTAGCGCCCGCGACAGGCTATGCCCCAAAACACAACGTGAACACATCACAGAAAACAGAGCTGTTTTTTGCAAAGTGCCTACCTGTAGATTTTGGCCTCTAGCTCAGCCGGCACCTAGGGAAACCTACCAAACCTGTGCATTTTTTTCAAAACTAGAGACCTAGGGGAATCCAAGATGGGGTGACTTGTGGTGCTCTCACCAGGTTCTGTTACCCAGAATCCTTTGCAAACCTCAAAATTTGGCTAAAAAAACACATTTTCCTCACATTTCGGTGACAGAAAGTTCTGGAATCTGAGAGGAGCCACAAATTTACTTCCACCCAGCATTCCCCCAAGTCTCCCGATAAAAATGATACCTCACTTGTGTGGGTAGGCCTAGCGGCCGCAACAACACACACCCCAAAACACAACGTGAACACATCACAGAAAACAGAGCTGTTTTTTGCAAAGTGCCTCCCTGTAGATTTTGGCCTCTAGCTCAGCCGGCACCTAGGGAAACCTACCAAACCTGTGCATTTTTTTCAAAACTAGAGACCTAGGGGAATCCAAGATGGGGTGACTTGTGGGGCTCTCACCAGGTTCTGTTACCCAGAATCCTTTGCAAACCTCAAAATTTGGCTAAAAAAACACATTTACCTCACATTTCGGTGACAGAAAGTTCTGGAATCTGAGAGGAGCCACAAATTTCCTTCCACCCAGCGTTCCCCCAAGTCCCCCGATAAAAATGATACCTCACTTGTGTGGGTAGTCCTAGCGCCCGCGACAGGAAATGTCCCAAAATACAAAGTGGGCACATCCCATTTTTTGACAGAAAACAGAGCTGTTTTTTGCAAAGTTCCTGCCTGTAGATTTTGGCCTCTAGCTCAGCCGGAACCTTGGGAAACCTACCAAACCTATGCATTTTTTTAAACTAGAGACCTAGGGGAATCCAAGATGGGGTGACTTGTGGGGCTCTGACCAGGTTCTGTTACCCACAATCCTTTGCAAACCTCAAAATCTGGCTAAAAAAACATATTTTCCTCACATTTCGGTGACAGAAAGTTCTGGAATCTGAGAGGAGCCACGAATTTACTTCCACCCAGCGTTCCCCCAAGTCTCCTGATAAAAATGATACCTCACTTGTGTGGGTAGGCCTAGCGGCCGCAACAACGAACACCCCAAAACACAACGTGAACACATCACAGAAAACAGAGCTGTTTTTTGCAAAGTGCCTACCTGTAGATTTTGGCCTCTAGCTCAGCCGGCACCTAGGGAAACCTACCAAACCTGTGCATTTTTCAAAACTAGAGACCTAGGGGAATCCAAGATGGGGTGACTTGTGGGGCTCTGACCAGGTTCTGTTACCCAGAATCCTTTGCAAACCTCAAAATTTGGCTAAAAAAACATATTTTCCTCACATTTCGGTGACAGAAAGTTCTGGAATCTGAGAGGAGCCACGAATTTACTACCACCCAGCGTTCCCCCAAGTCTCCCGATAAAAATGATACCTCACTTGTGTGGGTAGGCCTAGCGGCCGCAACAACAAACACCCCAAAACACAACGTGAACACATCACAGAAAACAGAGCTGTTTTTTGCAAAGTGCCTCCCTGTAGATTTTGGCCTCTAGCTCAGCCGGCACCTAGGGAAACCTACCAAACCTGTGCATTTTTTTCAAAACTAGAGACCTAGGGGAATCCAAGATGGGGTGACTTGTGGGGCTCTGACCAGGTTCTGTTACCCAGAATCATTTGCAAACCTCAAAATTTGGCTAAAAAAACACATTTACCTCACATTTCGGTGACAGAAAGTTCTGGAATCTGAGAGGAGCCACAAATTTCCTTCCACCCAGCGTTCCCCCAAGTCCCCCGATAAAAATGATACCTCACTTGTGTGGGTAGTCCTAGCGCCCGCGACAGGAAATGTCCCAAAATACAAAGTGGGCACATCCCATTTTTTGACAGAAAACAGAGCTGTTTTTTGCAAAGTTCCTGCCTGTAGATTTTGGCCTCTAGCTCAGCCGGCACCTTGGGAAACCTACCAAAGCTATGCATTTTTTAAAACTAGAGACCTAGGGGAATCCAAGATGGGGTGACTTGTGGGGCTCTGACCAGGTTCTGTTTCCCACAATCCTTTGCAAACCTCAAAATCTGGCTAAAAAAACATATTTTCCTCACATTTCGGTGACAAAAAGTTCTGGAATCCGAGAGGAGCCACAAATTTCCTTCCACCCAGCGTTTCCCCAAGTCTCCCGATAAAAATGATACCTCACTTGTGTGGGTAGGCCTAGCGCCCGCGACAGGATATGCCCCAAAACACAACGTGGACACATCACAGAAAACAGAGCTGTTTTTTGCAAAGTGCCTACCTGTAGATTTTGGCCTCTATCTCAGCCAGCACCTAGGGAAACCTACCAAACCTGTGCATTTTTGAAAATCAGAGACCTAGGGGAATCAAAGATGGGGTAACTTGTGGGGCTCTGACCAGGTTCTGTTACCCAGAATCCTTTGCAAACCTCAAAGTTTGGCTAAAAAAAATATTTTCCTCACATTTCGGTGACAGAAAGTTCTGGAATCTGAGAGGAGCCACGAATTTCCTTCCACCCTGCGTTCCCTCAAGTCTCCCGATAAAAATGGTACCTCACTTGTGTGGGTAGGCCTAGCGCCCGCGACAGGCTATGCCCCAAAACACAACGTGAACACATCACAGAAAACAGAGCTGTTTTTTGCAAAGTGCCTACCTGTAGATTTTGGCCTCTAGCTCAGCCGGCACCTAGGGAAACCTACCAAACCTGTGCATTTTTGAAAACTAGAGATCTAGGGGAATATAAGATGGGGTGACTTGTGGGGCTCTGACCAGGTTCTGTTACCCAGAATCCTTTGCAAACCTCAAAATTTGGCTAAAAAAACATATTTTCCTCACATTTCGGTGACAGAAAGTTCTGGAATCTGAGAGGAGCCACGAATTTCCTTCCACCCTGCGTTCCCTCAAGTCTCCCGATAAAAATGGTACCTCACTTGTGTGGGTAGGCCTAGCGCCCGCGACAGGCTATGCCCCAAAACACAACGTGAACACATCACAGAAAACAGAGCTGTTTTTTGCAAAGTGCCTACCTGTAGATTTTGGCCTCTAGCTCAGCCGGCACCTAGGGAAACCTACCAAACCTGTGCATTTTTCAAAACTAGAGACCTAGGGGAATCCAAGATGGGGTGACTTGTGGGGCTCTGACCAGGTTCTGTTACCCAGAATCCTTTGCAAACCTCAAAATTTGGCTAAAAAAACATATTTTCCTCACATTTCGGTGACAGAAAGTTTTGGAATCTGAGAGGAGCCACGAATTTACTTCCACCCAGCGTTCCCCCAAGTCTCCCGATAAAAATGATACCTCACTTGTGTGGGTAGGCCTAGCGACCGCAACAACAAACACCCCAAAACACAACGTGAACACATCACAGAAAACAGAGCTGTTTTTTGCAAAGTGCCTACCTGTAGATTTTGGCCTCTAGCTCAGCCGGCACCTAGGGAAACCTACCAAACCTGTGCATTTTTGAAAACTAGAGATCTAGGGGAATCCAAGATGGGGTGACTTGTGGGGCTCTGACCAGGTTCTGTTACCCAGAATCCTTTGCAAACCTCAAAATTTGGCTAAAAAAACATATTTTCCTCACATTTCGGTGACAGAAAGTTCTGGAATCTGAGAGGAGCCACGAATTACCTTCCACCCTGCGTTCCCTCAAGTCTCCCGATAAAAATGGTACCTCACTTGTGTGGGTAGGCCTAGCGCCCGCGACAGGCTATGCCCCAAAACACAACGTGAACACATCACAGAAAACAGAGCTGTTTTTTGCAAAGTGCCTCCCTGTAGATTTTGGCCTCTAGCTCAGCCGGCACCTAGGGAAACCTACCAAACCTGTGCATTTTTTTCAAAACTAGAGACCTAGGGGAATCCAAGATGGGGTGACTTGTGGGGCTCTGACTAGGTTCTGTTACCCAGAATCCTTTGCAAACCTCAAAATTTGGCTAAAAAAACACATTTACCTCACATTTCGGTGACAGAAAGTTCTGGAATCTGAGAGGAGCCACAAATTTCCTTCCACCCAGCGTTCCCCCAAGTCCCCTGATAAAAATGATACCTCACTTGTGTGGGTAGTCCTAGCGCCCGCGACAGGAAATGTCCCAAAATACAAAGTGGGCACATCCCATTTTTTGACAGAAAACAGAGCTGTTTTTTGCAAAGTTCCTGCCTGTAGATTTTGGCCTCTAGCTCAGCCGGCACCTTGGGAAACCTACCAACCCTATGCATTTTTTAAAACTAGAGACCTAGGGGAATCCAAGATGGGGTGACTTGTGGGGCTCTGACCAGGTTCTGTTTCCCACAATCCTTTGCAAACCTCAAAATCTGGCTAAAAAAACATATTTTCCTCACATTTCGGTGACAAAAAGTTCTGGAATCCGAGAGGAGCCACAAATTTCCTTCCACCCAGCGTTTCCCCAAGTCTCCCGATAAAAATGGTACCTCACTTGTGTGGGTAGGCCTAGCGCCCGCGACAGGCTATGCCCCAAAACACAACGTGAACACATCACAGAAAACAGAGCTGTTTTTTGCAAAGTGCCTACCTGTAGATTTTGGCCTCTAGCTCAGCCGGCACCTAGGGAAACCTACCAAACCTGTGCATTTTTCAAAACTAGAGACCTAGGGGAATCCAAGATGGGGTGACTTGTGGGGCTCTGACCAGGTTCTGTTACCCAGAATCCTTTGCAAACCTCAAAATTTGGCTAAAAAAACATATTTTCCTCACATTTCGGTGACAGAAAGTTCTGGAATCTGAGAGGAGCCACGAATTAACTTCCACCCAGCGTTCCCCCAAGTCTCCCGATAAAAATGATACCTCACTTGTGTGGGTAGGCCTAGCGGCCGCAACAACAGACACCCCAAAACACAACGTGAACACATCACAGAAAACAGAGCTGTTTTTTGCAAAGTGCCTACCTGTAGATTTTGGCCTCTAGCTCAGCCGGCACCTAGGGAAACCTACCAAACCTGTGCATTTTTGAAAACTAGAGATCTAGGGGAATCCAAGATGGGGTGACTTGTGGGGCTCTGACCAGGTTCTGTTACCCAGAATCCTTTGCAAACCTCAAAATTTGGCTAAAAAAACATATTTTCCTCACATTTCGGTGACAGAAAGTTCTGGAATCTGAGAGGAGCCACGAATTTCCTTCCACCCTGCGTTCCCTCAAGTCTCCCGATAAAAATGGTACCTCACTTGTGTGGGTAGGCCTAGCGCCCGCGACAGGCTATGCCCCAAAACACAACGTGAACACATCACAGAAAACAGAGCTGTTTTTTGCAAAGTGCCTACCTGTAGATTTTGGCCTCTAGCTCAGCCGGCACCTAGGAAAACCTACCAAACCTGTGCATTTTTCAAAACTAGAGACCTAGGGGAATCCAAGATGGGGTGACTTGTGGGGCACTGACCAGGTTCTGTTACCCAGAATCCTTTGCAAACCTCAAAATTTGGCTAAAAAAAAATATTTTCCTCACATTTCGGTGACAGAAAGTTCTGGAATCTGAGAGGAGCCACGAATTTACTTCCACCCAGCGTTCCCACAAGTCTCCCGATAAAAATGATACCTCACTTGTGTGGGTAGGCCTAGCGGCCGCAACAACAAACACCCCAAAACACAACGTGAACACATCACAGAAAACAGAGCTGTTTTTTGCAAAGTGCCTCCCTGTAGATTTTGGCCTCTAGCTCAGCCGGCACCTAGGGAAACCTACCAAACCTGTGCATTTTTTTCAAAACTAGAGACCTAGGGGAATCCAAGATGGGGTGACTTGTGGGGCTCTGACCAGGTTCTGTTACCCAGAATCCTTTGCAAACCTCAAAATTTGGCTAAAAAAACACATTTACCTCACATTTCGGTGACAGAAAGTTCTGGAATCTGAGAGGAGCCACAAATTTCCTTCCACCCAGCGTTCCCCCAAGTCCCCCGATAAAAATGATACCTCACTTGTGTGGGTAGTCCTAGCGCCCGCGACAGGAAATGTCCCAAAATACAAAGTGGGCACATCCCATTTTTTGACAGAAAACAGAGCTGTTTTTTGCAAAGTTCCTGCCTGTAGATTTTGGCCTCTAGCTCAGCCGGCACCTTGGGAAACCTACCAAACCTATGCATTTTTTAAAACTAGAGACCTAGGGGAATCCAAGATGGGGTGACTTGTGGGGCTCTGACCAGGTTCTGTTACCCACAATCCTTTGCAAACCTCAAAATCTGTTTAAAAAAACATATTTTCCTCACATTTCGGTGACAAAAAGTTCTGGAATCCGAGAGGAGCCACAAATTTCCTTCCACCCAGCGTTTCCCCAAGTCTCCCGATAAAAATGATACCTCACTTGTGTGGGTAGGCCTAGCGCCCGCGACAGGATATGCCCCAAAACACAACGTGGACACATCACAGAAAACAGAGCTGTTTTTTGCAAAGTGCCTACCTGTAGATTTTGGCCTCTATCTCAGCCAGCACCTAGGGAAACCTACCAAACCTGTGCATTTTTGAAAATCAGAGACCTAGGGGAATCAAAGATGGGGTAACTTGTGGGGCTCTGACCAGGTTCTGTTACCCAGAATCCTTTGCAAACCTCAAAGTTTGGCTAAAAAAAATATTTTCCTCACATTTCGGTGACAGAAAGTTCTGGAATCTGAGAGGAGCCACGAATTTCCTTCCACCCTGCGTTCCCTCAAGTCTCCCGATAAAAATGGTACCTCACTTGTGTGGGTAGGCCTAGCGCCCGCGACATGCTATGCCCCAAAACACAACGTGAACACATCACAGAAAACAGAGCTGTTTTTTGCAAAGTGCCTACCTGTAGATTTTGGCCTCTAGCTCAGCCGGCACCTAGGGAAACCTACCAAACCTGTGCATTTTTTAAAACTAGAGATCTAGGGGAATAAAAGATGGGGTGACTTGTGGGGCTCTGACCAGGTTCTGTTACCCAGAATCCTTTGCAAACCTCAAAATTTGGCTAAAAAAACATATTTTCCTCACATTTCGGTGACAGAAAGTTCTGGAATCTGAGAGGAGCCACGAATTTCCTTCCACCCTGCGTTCCCTCAAGTCTCCCGATAAAAATGGTACCTCACTTGTGTGGGTAGGCCTAGCGCCCGCGACAGGCTATGCCCCAAAACACAACGTGAACACATCACAGAAAACAGAGCTGTTTTTTGCAAAGTGCCTACCTGTAGATTTTGGCCTCTAGCTCAGCCGGCACCTAGGGAAACCTACCAAACCTGTGCATTTTTCAAAACTAGAGACCTAGGGGAATCCAAGATGGGGTGACTTGTGGGGCTCTGACCAGGTTCTGTTACCCAGAATCCTTTGCAAACCTCAAAATTTGGCTAAAAAAACATATTTTCCTCACATTTCGGTGACAGAAAGTTCTGGAATCTGAGAGGAGCCACGAATTTACTTCCACCCAGCGTTCCCCCAAGTCTCCCGATAAAAATGATACCTCACTTGTGTGGGTAGGCCTAGCGGCCGCAACAACAAACACCCCAAAACACAACGTGAACACATCACAGAAAACAGAGCTGTTTTTTGCAAAGTGCCTACCTGTAGATTTTGGCCTCTTGCTCAGCCGGCACCTAGGGAAACCTACCAAACCTGTGCATTTTTGAAAACTAGAGATCTAGGGGAATCCAAGATGGGGTGACTTGTGGGGCTCTGACCAGGTTCTGTTACCCAGAATCCTTTGCAAACCTCAAAATTTGGCTAAAAAAACATATTTTCCTCACATTTCGGTGACAGAAAGTTCTGGAATCTGAGAGGAGCCACGAATTTCCTTCCACCCTGCGTTCCCTCAAGTCTCCCGATAAAAATGGTACCTCACTTGTGTGGGTAGGCCTAGCGCCCGCGACAGGCTATGCCCCAAAACACAACGTGAACACATCACAGAAAACAGAGCTGTTTTTTGCAAAGTGCCTACCTGTAGATTTTGGCCTCTAGCTCAGCCGGCACCTAGGGAAACCTACCAAACCTGTGCATTTTTCAAAACTAGAGACCTAGGGGAATCCAAGATGGGGTGACTTGTGGGGCTCTGACCAGGTTCTGTTACCCAGAATCCTTTGCAAACCTCAAAATTTGGCTAAAAAAACATATTTTCCTCACATTTCGGTGACAGAAAGTTCTGGAATCTGAGAGGAGCCACGAATTTACTTCCACCCAGCGTTCCCCCAAGTCTCCCGATAAAAATGATACCTCACTTGTGTGGGTAGGCCTAGCGGCCGCAACAACAAACACCCCAAAACACAACGTGAACACATCACAGAAAACAGAGCTGTTTTTTGCAAAGTGCCTCCCTGTAGATTTTGGCCTCTAGCTCAGCCGGCACCTAGGGAAACCTACCAAACCTGTGCATTTTTTTCAAAACTAGAGACCTAGGGGAATCCAAGATGGGGTGACTTGTGGGGCTCTGACCAGGTTCTGTTACCCAGAATCATTTGCAAACCTCAAAATTTGGCTAAAAAAACACATTTACCTCACATTTCGGTGACAGAAAGTTCTGGAATCTGAGAGGAGCCACAAATTTCCTTCCACCCAGCGTTCCCCCAAGTCCCCCGATAAAAATGATACCTCACTTGTGTGGGTAGTCCTAGCGCCCGCGACAGGAAATGTCCCAAAATACAAAGTGGGCACATCCCATTTTTTGACAGAAAACAGAGCTGTTTTTTGCAAAGTGCCTCCCTGTAGATTTTGGCCTCTAGCTCAGCCGGCACCTAGGGAAACCTACCAAACCTGTGCATTTTTTTCAAAACTAGAGACCTAGGGGAATCCAAGATGGGGTGACTTGTGGGGCTCTGACCAGGTTCTGTTTCCCACAATCCTTTGCAAACCTCAAAATCTGGCTAAAAAAACATATTTTCCTCACATTTCGGTGACAAAAAGTTCTGGAATCCGAGAGGAGCCACAAATTTCCTTCCACCCAGCGTTTCCCCAAGTCTCCCGATAAAAATGATACCTCACTTGTGTGGGTAGGCCTAGCGCCCGCGACAGGATATGCCCCAAAACACAACGTGGACACATCACAGAAAACAGAGCTGTTTTTTGCAAAGTGCCTACCTGTAGATTTTGGCCTCTATCTCAGCCAGCACCTAGGGAAACCTACCAAACCTGTGCATTTTTGAAAATCAGAGACCTAGGGGAATCAAAGATGGGGTAACTTGTGGGGCTCTGACCAGGTTCTGTTACCCAGAATCCTTTGCAAACCTCAAAGTTTGGCTAAAAAAAATATTTTCCTCACATTTCGGTGACAGAAAGTTCTGGAATCTGAGAGGAGCCACGAATTTCCTTCCACCCTGCGTTCCCTCAAGTCTCCCGATAAAAATGGTACCTCACTTGTGTGGGTAGGCCTAGCGCCCGCGACAGGCTATGCCCCAAAACACAACGTGAACACATCACAGAAAACAGAGCTGTTTTTTGCAAAGTGCCTACCTGTAGATTTTGGCCGCTAGCTCAGCCGGCACCTAGGGAAACCTACCAAACCTGTGCATTTTTGAAAACTAGAGATCTAGGGGAATATAAGATGGGGTGACTTGTGGGGCTCTGACCAGGTTCTGTTACCCAGAATCCTTTGCAAACCTCAAAATTTGGCTAAAAAAACATATTTTCCTCACATTTCGGTGACAGAAAGTTCTGGAATCTGAGAGGAGCCACGAATTTCCTTCCACCCTGCGTTCCCTCAAGTCTCCCGATAAAAATGGTACCTCACTTGTGTGGGTAGGCCTAGCGCCCGCGACAGGCTATGCCCCAAAACACAACGTGAACACATCACAGAAAACAGAGCTGTTTTTTGCAAAGTGCCTACCTGTAGATTTTGGCCTCTAGCTCAGCCGGCACCTAGGGAAACCTACCAAACCTGTGCATTTTTCAAAACTAGAGACCTAGGGGAATCCAAGATGGGGTGACTTGTGGGGCTCTGACCAGGTTCTGTTACCCAGAATCCTTTGCAAACCTCAAAATTTGGCTAAAAAAACATATTTTCCTCACATTTCGGTGACAGAAAGTTCTGGAATCTGAGAGGAGCCACGAATTTACTTCCACCCAGCGTTCCCCCAAGTCTCCCGATAAAAATGATACCTCACTTGTGTGGGTAGGCCTAGCGACCGCAACAACAAACACCCCAAAACACAACGTGAACACATCACAGAAAACAGAGCTGTTTTTTGCAAAGTGCCTACCTGTAGGTTTTGGCCTCTAGCTCAGCCGGCACCTAGGGAAACCTACCAAACCTGTGCATTTTTGAAAACTAGAGATCTAGGGGAATCCAAGATGGGGTGACTTGTGGGGCTCTGACCAGGTTCTGTTACCCAGAATCCTTTGCAAACCTCAAAATTTGGCTAAAAAAACATATTTTCCTCACATTTCGGTGACAGAAAGTTCTGGAATCTGAGAGGAGCCACGAATTACCTTCCACCCTGCGTTCCCTCAAGTCTCCCGATAAAAATGGTACCTCACTTGTGTGGGTAGGCCTAGCGCCCGCGACAGGCTATGCCCCAAAACACAACGTGAACACATCACAGAAAACAGAGCTGTTTTTTGCAAAGTGCCTACCTGTAGATTTTGGCCTCTAGCTCAGCCGGCACCTAGGGAAACCTACCAAACCTGTGCATTTTTCAAAACTAGAGACCTAGGGGAATCCAAGATGGGGTGACTTGTGGGGCTCTGACCAGGTTCTGTTACCCAGAATCCTTTGCAAACCTCAAAATTTGGCTAAAAAAACATATTTTCCTCACATTTCGGTGACAGAAAGTTCTGGAATCTGAGAGGAGCCACAAATTTACTTCCACCCAGCATTCCCCCAAGTCTCCCGATAAAAATGATACCTCACTTGTGTGGGTAGGCCTAGCGGCCGCAACAACACACACCCCAAAACACAACGTGAACACATCACAGAAAACAGAGCTGTTTTTTGCAAAGTGCCTCCCTGTAGATTTTGGCCTCTAGCTCAGCCGGCACCTAGGGAAACCTACCAAACCTGTGCATTTTTTTCAAAACTAGAGACCTAGGGGAATCCAAGATGGGGTGACTTGTGGGGCTCTCACCAGGTTCTGTTACCCAGAATCCTTTGCAAACCTCAAAATTTGGCTAAAAAAACACATTTACCTCACATTTCGGTGACAGAAAGTTCTGGAATCTGAGAGGAGCCACAAATTTCCTTCCACCCAGCGTTCCCCCAAGTCCCCCGATAAAAATGATACCTCACTTGTGTGGGTAGTCCTAGCGCCCGCGACAGGAAATGTCCCAAAATACAAAGTGGGCACATCCCATTTTTTGACAGAAAACAGAGCTGTTTTTTGCAAAGTTCCTGCCTGTAGATTTTGGCCTCTAGCTCAGCCGGAACCTTGGGAAACCTACCAAACCTATGCATTTTTTTAAACTAGAGACCTAGGGGAATCCAAGATGGGGTGACTTGTGGGGCTCTGACCAGGTTCTGTTACCCACAATCCTTTGCAAACCTCAAAATCTGGCTAAAAAAACATATTTTCCTCACATTTCGGTGACAGAAAGTTCTGGAATCTGAGAGGAGCCACGAATTTACTTCCACCCAGCGTTCCCCCAAGT
This sequence comes from Pleurodeles waltl, assembly GCF_031143425.1. Taxonomy (NCBI): domain Eukaryota; kingdom Metazoa; phylum Chordata; class Amphibia; order Caudata; family Salamandridae; genus Pleurodeles; species Pleurodeles waltl. Next base: position 222,871,085 of record NC_090439.1, read on the forward strand.
CTCCTGATAAAAATGATACCTCACTTGTGTGGGTAGGCCTAGCGGCCGCAACAACAAACACCCCAAAACACAACGTGAACACATCACAGAAAACAGAGCTGTTTTTTGCAAAGTGCCTACCTGTAGATTTTGGCCTCTAGCTCAGCCGGCACCTAGGGAAACCTACCAAACCTGTGCATTTTTCAAAACTAGAGACCTAGGGGAATCCAAGATGGGGTGACTTGTGGGGCTCTGACCAGGTTCTGTTACCCAGAATCCTTTGCAAACCTCAAAATTTGGCTAAAAAAACATATTTTCCTCACATTTCGGTGACAGAAAGTTCTGGAATCTGAGAGGAGCCACGAATTTACTACCACCCAGCGTTCCCCCAAGTCTCCCGATAAAAATGATACCTCACTTGTGTGGGTAGGCCTAGCGGCCGCAACAACAAACACCCCAAAACACAACGTGAACACATCGCAGAAAACAGAGCTGTTTTTTGCAAAGTGCCTCCCTGTAGATTTTGGCCTCTAGCTCAGCCGGCACCTAGGGAAACCTACCAAACCTGTGCATTTTTTTCAAAACTAGAGACCTAGGGGAATCCAAGATGGGGTGACTTGTGGGGCTCTGACCAGGTTCTGTTACCCAGAATCATTTGCAAACCTCAAAATTTGGCTAAAAAAACACATTTACCTCACATTTCGGTGACAGAAAGTTCTGGAATCTGAGAGGAGCCACAAATTTCCTTCCACCCAGCGTTTCCCCAAGTCCCCCGATAAAAATGATACCTCACTTGTGTGGGTAGTCCTAGCGCCCGCGACAGGAAATGTCCCAAAATACAAAGTGGGCACATCCCATTTTTTGACAGAAAACAGAGCTGTTTTTTGCAAAGTTCCTGCCTGTAGATTTTGGCCTCTAGCTCAGCCGGCACCTTGGGAAACCTACCAAAGCTATGCATTTTTTAAAACTAGAGACCTAGGGGAATCCAAGATCGGGTGACTTGTGGGGCTCTGACCAGGTTCTGTTTCCCACAATCCTTTGCAAACCTCAAAATCTGGCTAAAAAAACATATTTTCCTCACATTTCGGTGACAAAAAGTTCTGGAATCCGAGAGGAGCCACAAATTTCCTTCCACCCAGCGTTTCCCCAAGTCTCCCGATAAAAATGATACCTCACTTGTGTGGGTAGGCCTAGCGCCCGCGACAGGATATGCCCCAAAACACAACGTGGACACATCACAGAAAACAGAGCTGTTTTTTGCAAAGTGCCTACCTGTAGATTTTGGCCTCTATCTCAGCCAGCACCTAGGGAAACCTACCAAACCTGTGCATTTTTGAAAATCAGAGACCTAGGGGAATCAAAGATGGGGTAACTTGTGGGGCTCTGACCAGGTTCTGTTACCCAGAATCCTTTGCAAACCTCAAAGTTTGGCTAAAAAAAATATTTTCCTCACATTTCGGTGACAGAAAGTTCTGGAACCTGAGAGGAGCCACGAATTTCCTTCCACCCTGCGTTCCCTCAAGTCTCCCGATAAAAATGGTACCTCACTTGTGTGGGTAGGCCTAGCGCCCGCGACAGGCTATGCCCCAAAACACAACGTGAACACATCACAGAAAACAGAGCTGTTTTTTGCAAAGTGCCTACCTGTAGATTTTGGCCTCTAGCTCAGCCGGCACCTAGGGAAACCTACCAAACCTGTGCATTTTTGAAAACTAAAGATCTAGGGGAATATAAGATGGGGTGACTTGTGGGGCTCTGACCAGGTTCTGTTACCCAGAATCCTTTGCAAACCTCAAAATTTGGCTAAAAAAACATATTTTCCTCACATTTCGGTGACAGAAAGTTCTGGAATCTGAGAGGAGCCACGAATTTCCTTCCACCCTGCGTTCCCTCAAGTCTCCCGATAAAAATGGTACCTCACTTGTGTGGGTAGGCCTAGCGCCCGCGACAGGCTATGCCCCAAAACACAACGTGAACACATCACAGAAAACAGAGCTGTTTTTTGCAAAGTGCCTACCTGTAGATTTTGGCCTCTAGCTCAGCCGGCACCTAGGGAAACCTACCAAACCTGTGCATTTTTCAAAACTAGAGACCTAGGGGAATCCAAGATGGGGTGACTTGTGGGGCTCTGACCAGGTTCTGTTACCCAGAATCCTTTGCAAACCTCAAAATTTGGCTAAAAAAACATATTTTCCTCACATTTCGGTGACAGAAAGTTTTGGAATCTGAGAGGAGCCACGAATTTACTTCCACCCAGCGTTCCCCCAAGTCTCCCGATAAAAATGATACCTCACTTGTGTGGGTAGGCCTAGCGACCGCAACAACAAACACCCCAAAACACAACGTGAACACATCACAGAAAACAGAGCTGTTTTTTGCAAAGTGCCTACCTGTAGATTTTGGCCTCTAGCTCAGCCGGCACCTAGGGAAACCTACCAAACCTGTGCATTTTTGAAAACTAGAGATCTAGGGGAATCCAAGATGGGGTGACTTGTGGGGCTCTGACCAGGTTCTGTTACCCAGAATCCTTTGCAAACCTCAAAATTTGGCTAAAAAAACATATTTTCCTCACATTTCGGTGACAGAAAGTTCTGGAATCTGAGAGGAGCCACGAATTACCTTCCACCCTGCGTTCCTTCAAGTCTCCCGATAAAAATGGTACCTCACTTGTGTGGGTAGGCCTAGCGCCCGCGACAGGCTATGCCCCAAAACACAACGTGAACACATCACAGAAAACAGAGCTGTTTTTTGCAAAGTGCCTACCTGTAGATTTTGGCCTCTAGCTCAGCCGGCACCTAGGGAAACCTACCAAACCTGTGCATTTTTCAAAACTAGAGACCTAGGGGAATCCAAGATGGGGTGACTTGTGGGGCTCTGACCAGGTTCTGTTACCCAGAATCCTTTGCAAACCTCAAAATTTGGCTAAAAAAACATATTTTCATCACATTTCGGTGACAGAAAGTTCTGGAATCTGAGAGGAGCCACAAATTTACTTCCACCCAGCGTTCCCCCAAGTCTCCCGATAAAAATGATACCTCACTTGTGTGGGTAGGCCTAGCGGCCGCAACAACAAACACCCCAAAACACAACGTGAACACATCACAGAAAACAGAGCTGTTTTTTGCAAAGTGCCTCCCTGTAGATTTTGGCCTCTAGCTCAGCCGGCACCTAGGGAAACCTACCAAACCTGTGCATTTTTTTCAAAACTAGAGACCTAGGGGAATCCAAGATGGGGTGACTTGTGGGGCTCTGACCAGGTTCTGTTACCCAGAATCCTTTGCAAACCTCAAAATTTGGCTAAAAAAACACATTTACCTCACATTTCGGTGACAGAAAGTTCTGGAATCTGAGAGGAGCCACAAATTTCCTTCCACCCAGCGTTCCCCCAAGTCCCCCGATAAAAATGATACCTCACTTGTGTGGGTAGTCCTAGCGCCCGCGACAGGAAATGTCCCAAAATACAAAGTGGGCACATCCCATTTTTTGACAGAAAACAGAGCTGTTTTTTGCAAAGTTCCTGCCTGTAGATTTTGGCCTCTAGCTCAGCCGGAACCTTGGGAAACCTACCAAACCTATGCATTTTTTTAAACTAGAGACCTAGGGGAATCCAAGATGGGGTGACTTGTGGGGCTCTGACCAGGTTCTGTTACCCACAATCCTTTGCAAACCTCAAAATCTGGCTAAAAAAACATATTTTCCTCACATTTCGGTGACAAAAAGTTCTGGAATCCGAGAGGAGCCACAAATTTCCTTCCACCCAGCGTTTCCCCAAGTCTCCCGATAAAAATGATACCTCACTTGTGTGGGTAGGCCTAGCGCCCGCGACAGGATATGCCCCAAAACACAACGTGGACACATCACAGAAAACAGAGCTGTTTTTTGCAAAGTGCCTACCTGTAGATTTTGGCCTCTATCTCAGCCAGCACCTAGGGAAACCTACCAAACCTGTGCATTTTTGAAAATCAGAGACCTAGGGGAATCAAATATGGGGTAACTTGTGGGGCTCTGACCAGGTTCTGTTACCCAGAATCCTTTGCAAACCTCAAAGTTTGGCTAAAAAAAATATTTTCCTCACATTTCGGTGACAGAAAGTTCTGGAATCTGAGAGGAGCCACGAATTTCCTTCCACCCTGCGTTCCCTCAAGTCTCCCGATAAAAATGGTACCTCACTTGTGTGGGTAGGCCTAGCGCCCGCGACAGGCTATGCCCCAAAACACAACGTGAACACATCACAGAAAACAGAGCTGTTTTTTGCAAAGTGCCTACCTGTAGATTTTGGCCTCTAGCTCAGCCGGCACCTAGGGAAACCTACCAAACCTGTGCATTTTTGAAAACTAGAGATGTAGGGGAATATAAGATGGGGTGACTTGTGGGGCTCTGACCAGGTTCTGTTACCCAGAATCCTTTGCAAACCTCAAAATTTGGCTAAAAAAACATATTTTCCTCACATTTCGGTGACAGAAAGTTCTGGAATCTGAGAGGAGCCACGAATTTCCTTCCACCCTGCGTTCCCTCAAGTCTCCCGATAAAAATGGTACCTCACTTGTGTGGGTAGGCCTAGCGCCCGCGACAGGCTATGCCCCAAAACACAACGTGAACACATCACAGAAAACAGAGCTGTTTTTTGCAAAGTGCCTACCTGTAGATTTTGGCCTCTAGCTCAGCCGGCACCTAGGGAAACCTACCAAACCTGTGCATTTTTCAAAACTAGAGACCTAGGGGAATCCAAGATGGGGTGACTTGTGGGGCTCTGACCAGGTTCTGTTACCCAGAATCCTTTGCAAACCTCAAAATTTGGCTAAAAAAACATATTTTCCTCACATTTCGGTGACAGAAAGTTCTGGAATCTGAGAGGAGCCACGAATTTACTTCCACCCAGCGTTCCCCCAAGTCTCCCGATAAAAATGATACCTCACTTGTGTGGGTAGGCCTAGCGGCCGCAACAACAAACACCCCAAAACACAACGTGAACACATCACAGAAAACAGAGCTGTTTTTTGCAAAGTGCCTACCTGTAGATTTTGGCCTCTAGCTCAGCCGGCACCTAGGGAAACCTACCAAACCTGTGCATTTTTTTCAAAACTAGAGACCTAGGGGAATCCAAGATGGGGTGACTTGTGGGGCTCTGACCAGGTTCTGTTACCCAGAATCCTTTGCAAACCTCAAAATTTGGCTAAAAAAACACATTTACCTCACATTTCGGTGACAGAAAGTTCTGGAATCTGAGAGGAGCCACAAATTTCCTTCCACCCAGCGTTCCCCCAAGTATCCTGATAAAAATGATACCTCACTTGTGTGGGTAGGCCTAGCGGCCGCAACAACAAACACCCCAAAACACAACGTGAACACATCACAGAAAACAGAGCTGTTTTTTGCAAAGTGCCTACCTGTAGATTTTGGCCTCTAGCTCAGCCGGCACCTAGGGAAACCTACCAAACCTGTGCATTTTTCAAAACTAGAGACCTAGGGGAATCCAAGAATGGGTGACTTGTGGGGCTCTGACCAGGTTCTGTTACCCAGAATCCTTTGCAAACCTCAAAATTTGGCTAAAAAAACATATTTTCCTCACATTTCGGTGACAGAAAGTTCTGGAATCTGAGAGGAGCCACGAATTTACTTCCACCCAGCGTTCCCCCAAGTCTCCCGATAAAAATGATACCTCACTTGTGTGGGTAGGCCTAGCGGCCGCAACAACAAACACCCCAAAACACAACGTGAACACATCACAGAAAACAGAGCTGTTTTTTGCAAAGTGCCTCCCTGTAGATTTTGGCCTCTAGCTCAGCCGGCACGTAGGGAAACCTACCAAACCTGTGCATTTTTTTCAAAACTAGAGACCTAGGGGAATCCAAGATGGGGTGACTTGTGGGGCTCTGACCAGGTTCTGTTACCCAGAATCATTTGCAAACCTCAAAATTTGGCTAAAAAAACACATTTACCTCACATTTCGGTGACAGAAAGTTCTGGAATCTGAGAGGAGCCACAAATTTCCTTCCACCCAGCGTTCCCCCAAGTCCCCCGATAAAAATGATACCTCACTTGTGTGGGTAGTCCTAGCGCCCGCGACAGGAAATGTCCCAAAATACAAAGTGGGCACATCCCATTTTTTGACAGAAAACAGAGCTGTTTTTTGCAAAGTTCCTACCTGTAGATTTTGGCCTCTAGCTCAGCCGGCACCTTGGGAAACCTACCAAAGCTATGCATTTTTTAAAACTAGAGACCTAGGGGAATCCAAGATGGGGTGACTTGTGGGGCTCTGACCAGGTTCTGTTTCCCACAATCCTTTGCAAACCTCAAAATCTGGCTAAAAAAACATATTTTCCTCACATTTCGGTGACAAAAAGTTCTGGAATCCGAGAGGAGCCACAAATTTCCTTCCACCCAGCGTTTCCCCAAGTCTCCCGATAAAAATGATACCTCACTTGTGTGGGTAGGCCTAGCGCCCGCGACAGGATATGCCCCAAAACACAACGTGGACACATCACAGAAAACAGAGCTGTTTTTTGCAAAGTGCCTACCTGTAGATTTTGGCCTCTATCTCAGCCAGCACCTAGGGAAACCTACCAAACCTGTGCATTTTTGAAAATCAGAGACCTAGGGGAATCAAAGATGGGGTAACTTGTGGGGCTCTGACCAGGTTCTGTTACCCAGAATCCTTTGCAAACCTCAAAGTTTGGCTAAAAAAAATATTTTCCTCACATTTCGGTGACAGAAAGTTCTGGAATCTGAGAGGAGCCACGAATTTCCTTCCACCCTGCGTTCCCTCAAGTCTCCCGATAAAAATGGTACCTCACTTGTGTGGGTAGGCCTAGCGCCCGCGACAGGCTATGCCCCAAAACACAACGTGAACACATCACAGAAAACAGAGCTGTTTTTTGCAAAGTGCCTACCTGTAGATTTTGGCCTCTAGCTCAGCCGGCACCTAGGGAAACCTACCAAACCTGTGCATTTTTGAAAACTAGAGATCTAGGGGAATATAAGATGGGGTGACTTGTGGGGCTCTGACCAGGTTCTGTTACCCAGAATCCTTTGCAAACCTCAAAATTTGGCTAAAAAAACATATTTTCCTCACATTTCGGTGACAGAAAGTTCTGGAATCTGAGAGGAGCCACGAATTTCCTTCCACCCTGCGTTCCCTCAAGTCTCCCGATAAAAATGGTACCTCACTTGTGTGGGTAGGCCTAGCGCCCGCGACAGGCTATGCCCCAAAACACAACGTGAACACATCACAGAAAACAGAGCTGTTTTTTGCAAAGTGCCTACCTGTAGATTTTGGCCTCTAGCTCAGCCGGCACCTAGGGAAACCTACCAAACCTGTGCATTTTTCAAAACTAGAGACCTAGGGGAATCCAAGATGGGGTGACTTGTGGGGCTCTGACCAGGTTCTGTTACCCAGAATCCTTTGCAAACCTCAAAATTTGGCTAAAAAAACATATTTTCCTCACATTTCGGTGACAGAAAGTTTTGGAATCTGAGAGGAGCCACGAATTTACTTCCACCCAGCGTTCCCCCAAGTCTCCCGATAAAAATGATACCTCACTGGTGTGGGTAGGCCTAGCGACCGCAACAACAAACACCCCAAAACACAACGTGAACACATCACAGAAAACAGAGCTGTTTTTTGCAAAGTGCCTACCTGTAGATTTTGGCCTCTAGCTCAGCCGGCACCTAGGGAAACCTACCAAACCTGTGCATTTTTGAAAACTAGAGATCTAGGGGAATCCAAGATGGGGTGACTTGTGGGGCTCTGACCAGGTTCTGTTACCCAGAATCCTTTGCAAACCTCAAAATTTGGCTAAAAAAACATATTTTCCTCACATTTCGGTGACAGAAAGTTCTGGAATCTGAGAGGAGCCACGAATTACCTTCCACCCTGCGTTCCCTCAAGTCTCCCGATAAAAATGGTACCTCACTTGTGTGGGTAGGCCTAGCGCCCGCGACAGGCTATGCCCCAAAACACAACGTGAACACATCACAGAAAACAGAGCTGTTTTTTGCAAAGTGCCTACCTGTAGATTTTGGCCTCTAGCTCAGCCGGCACCTAGGGAAACCTACCAAACCTGTGCATTTTTCAAAACTAGAGACCTAGGGGAATCCAAGATGGGGTGACTTGTGGGGCTCTGACCAGGTTCTGTTACCCAGAATCCTTTGCAAACCTCAAAATTTGGCTAAAAAAACATATTTTCCTCACATTTCGGTGACAGAAAGTTCTGGAATCTGAGAGGAGCCACGAATTTACTTCCACCCAGCGTTCCCCCAAGTCTCCCGATAAAAATGATACCTCACTTGTGTGGGTAGGCCTAGCGGCCGCAACAACAGACACCCCAAAACACAACGTGAACACATCACAGAAAACAGAGCTGTTTTTTGCAAAGTGCCTACCTGTAGATTTTGGCCTCTAGCTCAGCCGGCACCTAGGGAAACCTACCAAACCTGTGCATTTTTTTCAAAACTAGAGACCTAGGGGAATCCAAGATGGGGTGACTTGTGGGGCTCTGACCAGGTTCTGTTACCCAGAATCCTTTGCAAACCTCAAAATTTGGCTAAAAAAACACATTTACCTCACATTTCGGTGACAGAAAGTTCTGGAATCTGAGAGGAGCCACAAATTTCCTTCCACCCAGCGTTCCCCCAAGTCCCCCGATAAAAATGATACCTCACTTGTGTGGGTAGTCCTAGCGCCCGCGACAGGAAATGTCCCAAAATACAAAGTGGGCACATCCCATTTTTTGACAGAAAACAGAGCTGTTTTTTGCAAAGTTCCTGCCTGTAGATTTTGGCCTCTAGCTCAGCCGGAACCTTGGGAAACCTACCAAACCTATGCATTTTTTTAAACTAGAGACCTAGGGGAATCCAAGATGGGGTGACTTGTGGGGCTCTGACCAGGTTCTGTTACCCACAATCCTTTGCAAACCTCAAAATCTGGCTAAAAAAACATATTTTCCTCACATTTCGGTGACAAAAAGTTCTGGAATCCGAGAGGAGACACAAATTTCCTTCCACCCAGCGTTTCCCCAAGTCTCCCGATAGAAATGATACCTCACTTGTGTGGGTAGGCCTAGCGCCCGCGACAGGCTATGCCCCAAAACACAACGTGAACACATCACAGAAAACAGAGCTGTTTTTTGCAAAGTGCCTACCTGTAGATTTTGGCCTCTAGCTCAGCCGGCACCTATGGAAACCTACCAAACCTGTGCATTTTTGAAAACTAGAGATGTAGGGGAATATAAGATGGGGTGACTTGTGGGGCTCTGACCAGGTTCTGTTACCCAGAATCCTTTGCAAACCTCAAAATTTGGCTAAAAAAACATATTTTCCTCACATTTCGGTGACAGAAAGTTCTGGAATCTGAGAGGAGCCACGAATTTCCTTCCACCCTGCGTTCCCTCAAGTCTCCCGATAAAAATGGTACCTCACTTGTGTGGGTAGGCCTAGCGCCCGCGACAGGCTATGCCCCAAAACACAACGTGAACACATCACAGAAAACAGAGCTGTTTTTTGCAAAGTGCCTACCTGTAGATTTTGGCCTCTAGCTCAGCCGGCACCTAGGGAAACCTACCAAACCTGTGCATTTTTCAAAACTAGAGACCTAGGGGAATCCAAGATGGGGTGACTTGTGGGGCTCTGACCAGGTTCTGTTACCCAGAATCCTTTGCAAACCTCAAAATTTGGCTAAAAAAACATATTTTCCTCACATTTCGGTGACAGAAAGTTCTGGAATCTGAGAGGAGCCACGAATTTACTTCCACCCAGCGTTCCCCCAAGTCTCCCGATAAAAATGATACCTCACTTGTGTGGGTAGGCCTAGCGGCCGCAACAACAAACACCCCAAAACACAACGTGAACACATCACAGAAAACAGAGCTGTTTTTTGCAAAGTGCCTACCTGTAGATTTTGGCCTCTAGCTCAGCCGGCACCTAGGGAAACCTACCAAACCTGTGCATTTTTTTCAAAACTAGAGACCTAGGGGAATCCAAGATGGGGTGACTTGTGGGGCTCTGACCAGGTTCTGTTACCCAGAATCCTTTGCAAACCTCAAAATTTGGCTAAAAAAACACATTTACCTCACATTTCGGTGACAGAAAGTTCTAGAATCTGAGAGGAACCACAAATTTCCTTCCACCCAGCGTTCCCCCAAGTCCCCCGATAAAAATGATACCTCACTTGTGTGGGTAGTCCTAGCGCCCGCGACAGGAAATGTCCCAAAATACAAAGTGGGCACATCCCATTTTTTGACAGAAAACAGAGCTGTTTTTTGCAAAGTTCCTGCCTGTAGATTTTGGCCTCTAGCTCAGCCGGCACCTTGGGAAACCTACCAAACCTATGCATTTTTTAAAACTAGAGACCTAGGGGAATCCAAGATGGGGTGACTTGTGGGGCTCTGACCAGGTTCTGTTACCCACAATCCTTTGCAAACCTCAAAATCTGGCTAAAAAAACATATTTTCCTCACATTTCGGTGACAAAAAGTTCTGGAATCCGAGAGGAGCCACAAATTTCCTTCCACCCAGCGTTTCCCCAAGTCTCCCGATAAAAATGATACCTCACTTGTGTGGGTAGGCCTAGCGCCCGCGACAGGATATGCCCCAAAACACAACGTGGACACATCACAGAAAACAGAGCTGTTTTTTGCAAAGTGCCTACCTGTAGATTTTGGCCTCTATCTCAGCCAGCACCTAGGGAAACCTACCAAACCTGTGCATTTTTGAAAATCAGAGACCTAGGGGAATCAAAGATGGGGTAACTTGTGGGGCTCTGACCAGGTTCTGTTACCCAGAGTCCTTTGCAAACCTCAAAGTTTGGCTAAAAAAAATATTTTCCTCACATTTCGGTGACAGAAAGTTCTGGAATCTGAGAGGAGCCACGAATTTCCTTCCACCCTGCGTTCCCTCAAGTCTCCCGATAAAAATGGTACCTCACTTGTGTGGGTAGGCCTAGCGCCCGCGACAGGCTATGCCCCAAAACACAACGTGAACACATCACAGAAAACAGAGCTGTTTTTTGCAAAGTGCCTACCTGTAGATTTTGGCCTCTAGCTCAGCCGGCACCTAGGGAAACCTACCAAACCTGTGCATTTTTGAAAACTAGAGATCTAGGGGAATATAAGATGGGGTGACTTGTGGGGCTCTGACCAGGTTCTGTTACCCAGAATCCTTTGCAAACCTCAAAATTTGGCTAAAAAAACATATTTTCCTCACATTTCGGTGACAGAAAGTTCTGGAATCTGAGAGGAGCCACGAATTTCCTTCCACCCTGCGTTCCCTCAAGTCTCCCGATAAAAATGGTACCTCACTTGTGTGGGTAGGCCTAGCGCCCGCGACAGGCTATGCCCCAAAACACAACGTGAACACATCACAGAAAACAGAGCTGTTTTTTGCAAAGTGCCTACCTGTAGATTTTGGCCTCTAGCTCAGCCGGCACCTAGGGAAACCTACCAAACCTGTGCATTTTTCAAAACTAGAGACCTAGGGGAATCCAAGATGGGGTGACTTGTGGGGCTCTGACCAGGTTCTGTTACCCAGAATCCTTTGCAAACCTCAAAATTTGGCTAAAAAAACATATTTTCCTCACATTTCGGTGACAGAAAGTTCTGGAATCTGAGAGGAGCCACGAATTTACTTCCACCCAGCGTTCCCCCAAGTCTCCCGATAAAAATGATACCTCACTTGTGTGGGTAGGCCTAGCGGCCGCAACAACAAACACCCCAAAACACAACGTGAACACATCACAGAAAACAGAGCTGTTTTTTGCAAAGTGCCTACCTGTAGATTTTGGCCTCTAGCTCAGCCAGCACCTAGGGAAACCTACCAAACCTGTGCATTTTTTTCAAAACTAGAGACCTAGGGGAATCCAAGATGGGGTGACTTGTGGGGCTCTGACCAGGTTCTGTTACCCAGAATCCTTTGCAAACCTCAAAATTTGGCTAAAAAAACACATTTACCTCACATTTCGGTGACAGAAAGTTCTGGAATCTGAGAGGAGCCACAAATTTCCTTCCACCCAGCGTTCCCCCAAGTCTCCTGATAAAAATGATACCTCACTTGTGTGGGTAGGCCTAGCGGCCGCAACAACAAACACCCCAAAACACAACGTGAACACATCACAGAAAACAGAGCTGTTTTTTGCAAAGTGCCTACCTGTAGATTTTGGCCTCTAGCTCAGCCGGCACCTAGGGAAACCTACCAAACCTGTGCATTTTTCAAAACTAGAGACCTAGGGGAATCCAAGAATGGGTGACTTGTGGGGCTCTGACCAGGTTCTGTTACCCAGAATCCTTTGCAAACCTCAAAATTTGGCTAAAAAAACATATTTTCCTCACATTTCGGTGACAGAAAGTTCTGGAATCTGAGAGGAGCCACGAATTTACTTCCACCCAGCGTTCCCCCAAGTCTCCCGATAAAAATGATACCTCACTTGTGTGGGTAGGCCTAGCGGCCGCAACAACAAACACCCCAAAACACAACGTGAACACATCACAGAAAACAGAGCTGTTTTTTGCAAAGTGCCTCCCTGTAGATTTTGGCCTCTAGCTCAGCCGGCACCTAGGGAAACCTACCAAACCTGTGCATTTTTTTCAAAACTAGAGACCTAGGGGAATCCAAGATGGGGTGACTTGTGGGGCTCTGACCAGGTTCTGTTACCCAGAATCATTTGCAAACCTCAAAATTTGGCTAAAAAAACACATTTACCTCACATTTCGGTGACAGAAAGTTCTGGAATCTGAGAGGAGCCACAAATTTCCTTCCACCCAGCGTTCCCCCAAGTCCCCCGATAAAAATGATACCTCACTTGTGTGGGTAGTCCTAGCGCCCGCGACAGGAAATGTCCCAAAATACAAAGTGGGCACATCCCATTTTTTGACAGAAAACAGAGCTGTTTTTTGCAAAGTTCCTGCCTGTAGATTTTGGCCTCTAGCTCAGCCGGCACCTTGGGAAACCTACCAAAGCTATGCATTTTTTAAAACTAGAGACCTAGGGGAATCCAAGATGGGGTGACTTGTGGGGCTCTGACCAGTTCTGTTTCCCACAATCCTTTGCAAACCTCAAAATCTGGCTAAAAAAACATATTTTCCTCACATTTCGGTGACAAAAAGTTCTGGAATCCGAGAGGAGCCACAAATTTCCTTCCACCCAGCGTTTCCCCAAGTCTCCCGATAAAAATGATACCTCACTTGTGTGGGTAGGCCTAGCGCCCGCGACAGGATATGCCCCAAAACACAACGTGGACACATCACAGAAAACAGAGCTGTTTTTTGCAAAGTGCCTACCTGTAGATTTTGGCCTCTATCTCAGCCAGCACCTAGGGAAACCTACCAAACCTGTGCATTTTTGAAAATCAGAGACCTAGGGGAATCAAAGATGGGGTAACTTGTGGGGCTCTGACCAGGTTCTGTTACCCAGAATCCTTTGCAAACCTCAAAGTTTGGCTAAAAAAAATATTTTCCTCACATTTCGGTGACAGAAAGTTCTGGAATCTGAGAGGAGCCACGAATTTCCTTCCACCCTGCGTTCCCTCAAGTCTCCCGATAAAAATGGTACCTCACTTGTGTGGGTAGGCCTAGCGCCCGCGACAGGCTATGCCCCAAAACACAACGTGAACACATCACAGAAAACAGAGCTGTTTTTTGCAAAGTGCCTACCTGTAGATTTTGGCCTCTAGCTCAGCCGGCACCTAGGGAAACCTACCAAACCTGTGCATTTTTGAAAACTAGAGATCTAGGGGAATATAAGATGGGGTGACTTGTGGGGCTCTGACCAGGTTCTGTTACCCAGAATCCTTTGCAAACCTCAAAATTTGGCTAAAAAAACATATTTTCCTCACATTTCGGTGACAGAAAGTTCTGGAATCTGAGAGGAGCCACGAATTTCCTTCCACCCTGCGTTCCCTCAAGTCTCCCGATAAAAATGGTACCTCACTTGTGTGGGTAGGCCTAGCGCCCGCGACAGGCTATGCCCCAAAACACAACGTGAACACATCACAGAAAACAGAGCTGTTTTTTGCAAAGTGCCTACCTGTAGATTTTGACCTCTAGCTCAGCCGGCACCTAGGGAAACCTACCAAACCTGTGCATTTTTCAAAACTAGAGACCTAGGGGAATCCAAGATGGGGTGACTTGTGGGGCTCTGACCAGGTTCTGTTACCCAGAATCCTTTGCAAACCTCAAAATTTGGCTAAAAAAACATATTTTCCTCACATTTCGGTGACAGAAAGTTTTGGAATCTGAGAGGAGCCACGAATTTACTTCCACCCAGCGTTCCCCCAAGTCTCCCGATAAAAATGATACCTCACTTGTGTGGGTAGGCCTAGCGACCGCAACAACAAACACCCCAAAACACAACGTGAACACATCACAGAAAACAGAGCTGTTTTTTGCAAAGTGCCTACCTGTAGATTTTGGCCTCTAGCTCAGCCGGCACCTAGGGAAACCTACCAAACCTGTGCATTTTTGAAAACTAGAGATCTAGGGGAATCCAAGATGGGGTGACTTGTGGGGCTCTGACCAGGTTCTGTTACCCAGAATCCTTTGCAAACCTCAAAATTTGGCTAAAAAAACATATTTTCCTCACATTTCGGTGACAGAAAGTTCTGGAATCTGAGAGGAGCCACGAATTACCTTCCACCCTGCGTTCCCTCAAGTCTCCCGATAAAAATGGTACCTCACTTGTGTGGGTAGGCCTAGCGCCCGCGACAGGCTATGCCCCAAAACACAACGTGAACACATCACAGAAAACAGAGCTGTTTTTTGCAAAGTGCCTACCTGTAGATTTTGGCCTCTAGCTCAGCCGGCACCTAGGGAAACCTACCAAACCTGTGCATTTTTCAAAACTAGAGACCTAGGGGAATCCAAGATGGGGTGACTTGTGGGGCTCTGACCAGGTTCTGTTACCCAGAATCCTTTGCAAACCTCAAAATTTGTTTAAAAAAACATATTTTCCTCACATTTCGGTGACAGAAAGTTCTGGAATCTGAGAGGAGCCACGAATTTACTTCCACCCAGCGTTCCCCCAAGTCTCCCGATAAAAATGATACCTCACTTGTGTGGGTAGGCCTAGCGGCCGCAACAACAAACACCCCAAAACACAACGTGAACACATCACAGAAAACAGAGCTGTTTTTTGCAAAGTGCCTCCCTGTAGATTTTGGCCTCTAGCTCAGCCGGCACCTAGGGAAACCTACCAAACCTGTGCATTTTTTTCAAAACTAGAGACCTAGGGGAATCCAAGATGGGGTGACTTGTGGGGCTCTGACCAGGTTCTGTTACCCAGAATCCTTTGCAAACCTCAAAATTTGGCTAAAAAAACACATTTACCTCACATTTCGGTGACAGAAAGTTCTGGAATCTGAGAGGAGCCACAAATTTCCTTCCACCCAGCGTTCCCCCAAGTCCCCCGATAAAAATGATACCTCACTTGTGTGGGTAGTCCTAGCGCCCGCGACAGGAAATGTCCCAAAATACAAAGTGGGCACATCCCATTTTTTGACAGAAAACAGAGCTGTTTTTTGCAAAGTTCCTGCCTGTAGATTTTGGCCTCTAGCTCAGCCGGAACCTTGGGAAACCTACCAAACCTATGCATTTTTTTAAACTAGAGACCTAGGGGAATCCAAGATGGGGTGACTTGTGGGGCTCTGACCAGGTTCTGTTACCCACAATCCTTTGCAAACCTCAAAATCTGGCTAAAAAACATATTTTCCTCACATTTCGGTGACAAAAAGTTCTGGAATCCGAGAGGAGACACAAATTTCCTTCCACCCAGCGTTTCCCCAAGTCTCCCGATAGAAATGATACCTCACTTGTGTGGGTAGGCCTAGCGCCCGCGACAGGCTATGCCCCAAAACACAACGTGAACACATCACAGAAAACAGAGCTGTTTTTTGCAAAGTGCCTACCTGTAGATTTTGGCCTCTAGCTCAGCCGGCACCTAGGGAAACCTACCAAACCTGTGCATTTTTGAAAACTAGAGATGTAGGGGAATATAAGATGGGGTGACTTGTGGGGCTCTGACCAGGTTCTGTTACCCAGAATCCTTTGCAAACCTCAAAATTTGGCTAAAAAAACATATTTTCCTCACATTTCGGTGACAGAAAGTTCTGGAATCTGAGAGGAGCCACGAATTTCCTTCCACCCTGCGTTCCCTCAAGTCTCCCGATAAAAATGGTACCTCACTTGTGTGGGTAGGCCTAGCGCCCGCGACAGGCTATGCCCCAAAACACAACGTGAACACATCACAGAAAACAGAGCTGTTTTTTGCAAAGTGCCTACCTGTAGATTTTGGCCTCTAGCTCAGCCGGCACCTAGGGAAACCTACCAAACCTGTGCATTTTTCAAAACTAGAGACCTAGGGGAATCCAAGATGGGGTGACTTGTGGGGCTCTGACCAGGTTCTGTTACCCAGAATCCTTTGCAAACCTCAAAATTTGGCTAAAAAAACATATTTTCCTCACATTTCGGTGACAGAAAGTTCTGGAATCTGAGAGGAGCCACGAATTTACTTCCACCCAGCGTTCCCCCAAGTCTCCCGATAAAAATGATACCTCACTTGTGTGGGTAGGCCTAGCGGCCGCAACAACAAACACCCCAAAACACAACGTGAACACATCACAGAAAACAGAGCTGTTTTTTGCAAAGTGCCTACCTGTAGATTTTGGCCTCTAGCTCAGCCGGCACCTAGGGAAACCTACCAAACCTGTGCATTTTTTTCAAAACTAGAGACCTAGGGGAATCCAAGATGGGGTGACTTGTGGGGCTCTGACCAGGTTCTGTTACCCAGAATCCTTTGCAAACCTCAAAATTTGGCTAAAAAAACACATTTACCTCACATTTCGGTGACAGAAAGTTCTGGAATCTGAGAGGAACCACAAATTTCCTTCCACCCAGCGTTCCCCCAAGTCCCCCGATAAAAATGATACCTCACTTGTGTGGGTAGTCCTAGCGCCCGCGACAGGAAATGTCCCAAAATACAAAGTGGGCACATCCCATTTTTTGACAGAAAACAGAGCTGTTTTTTGCAAAGTTCCTGCCTGTAGATTTTGGCCTCTAGCTCAGCCGGCACCTTGGGAAACCTACCAAACCTATGCATTTTTTAAAACTAGAGACCTAGGGGAATCCAAGATGGGGTGACTTGTGGGGCTCTGACCAGGTTCTGTTACCCACAATCCTTTGCAAACCTCAAAATCTGGCTAAAAAAACATATTTTCCTCACATTTCGGTGACAAAAAGTTCTGGAATCCGAGAGGAGCCACAAATTTCCTTCCACCCAGCGTTTCCCCAAGTCTCCCGATAAAAATGATACCTCACTTGTGTGGGTAGGCCTAGCGCCCGCGACAGGATATGCCCCAAAACACAACGTGGACACATCACAGAAAACAGAGCTGTTTTTTGCAAAGTGCCTACCTGTAGATTTTGGCCTCTATCTCAGCCAGCACCTAGGGAAACCTACCAAACCTGTGCATTTTTGAAAATCAGAGACCTAGGGGAATCAAAGATGGGGTAACTTGTGGGGCTCTGACCAGGTTCTGTTACCCAGAGTCCTTTGCAAACCTCAAAGTTTGGCTAAAAAAAATATTTTCCTCACATTTCGGTGACAGAAAGTTCTGGAATCTGAGAGGAGCCACGAATTTCCTTCCACCCTGCGTTCCCTCAAGTCTCCCGATAAAAATGGTACCTCACTTGTGTGGGTAGGCCTAGCGCCCGCGACAGGCTATGCCCCAAAACACAACGTGAACACATCACAGAAAACAGAGCTGTTTTTTGCAAAGTGCCTACCTGTAGATTTTGGCCTCTAGCTCAGCCGGCACCTAGGGAAACCTACCAAACCTGTGCATTTTTGAAAACTAGAGATCTAGGGGAATATAAGATGGGGTGACTTGTGGGGCTCTGACCAGGTTCTGTTACCCAGAATCCTTTGCAAACCTCAAAATTTGGCTAAAAAAACATATTTTCCTCACATTTCGGTGACAGAAAGTTCTGGAATCTGAGAGGAGCCACGAATTTCCTTCCACCCTGCGTTCCCTCAAGTCTCCCGATAAAAATGGTACCTCACTTGTGTGGGTAGGCCTAGCGCCCGCGACAGGCTATGCCCCAAAACACAACGTGAACACATCACAGAAAACAGAGCTGTTTTTTACAAAGTGCCTACCTGTAGATTTTGGCCTCTAGCTCAGCCGGCACCTAGGGAAACCTACCAAACCTGTGCATTTTTCAATACTAGAGACCTAGGGGAATCCACGATGGGGTGACTTGTGGGGCTCTGACCAGGTTCTGTTACCCAGAATCCTTTGCAAACCTCAAAATTTGGCTAAAAAAACATATTTTCCTCACATTTCGGTGACAGAAAGTTCTGGAATCTGAGAGGAGCCACGAATTTACTTCCACCCAGCGTTCCCCCAAGTCTCCCGATAAAAATGATACCTCACTTGTGTGGGTAGGCCTAGCGGCCGCAACAACAGACACACCAAAACACAACGTGAACACATCACAGAAAACAGAGCTGTTTTTTGCAAAGTGCCTACCTGTAGATTTTGGCCTCTAGCTCAGCCGGCACCTAGGGAAACCTACCAAACCTGTGCATTTTTGAAAACTAGAGATCTAGGGGAATCCAAGATGGGGTGACTTGTGGGGCTCTGACCAGGTTCTGTTACCCAGAATCCTTTGCAAACCTCAAAATTTGGCTCAAAAAACATATTTTCCTCACATTTCGGTGACAGAAAGTTCTGGAATCTGAGAGGAGCCACGAATTTCCTTCCACCCTGCGTTCCCTCAAGTCTCCCGATAAAAATGGCACCTCACTTGTGTGGGTAGGCCTAGCGCCCGCGACAGGCTATGCCCCAAAACACAACGTGAACACATCACAGAAAACAGAGCTGTTTTTTGCAAAGTGCCTACCTGTAGATTTTGGCCTCTAGCTCAGCCGGCACCTAGGGAAACCTACCAAACCTGTGCATTTTTCAAAACTAGAGACCTAGGGGAATCCAAGATGGGGTGACTTGTGGGGCTCTGACCAGGTTCTGTTACCCAGAATCCTTTGCAAACCTCAAAATGTGGCTAAAAAAACATATTTTCCTCACATTTCGGTGACAGAAAGTTCTGGAATCTGAGAGGAGCCACGAATTTACTTCCACCCAGCGTTCCCCCAAGTCTCCCGATAAAAATGATACCTCACTTGTGTGGGTAGGCCTAGCGACCGCAACAACAAACACCCCAAAACACAACGTGAACACATCACAGAAAACAGAGCTGTTTTTTGCAAAGTGCCTACCTGTAGATTTTGGCCTCTAGCTCAGCCGGCACCTAGGGAAACCTACCAAACCTGTGCATTTTTGAAAACTAGAGATCTAGGGGAATCCAAGATGGGGTGACTTGTGGGGCTCTGACCAGGTTCTGTTACCCAGAATCCTTTGCAAACCTCAAAATTTGGCTAAAAAAACATATTTTCCTCACATTTCGGTGACAGAAAGTTCTGGAATCTGAGAGGAGCCACGAATTACCTTCCACCCTTCGTTCCCTCAAGTCTCCCGATAAAAATGGTACCTCACTTGTGTGGGTAGGCCTAGCGCCCGCGACAGGCTATGCCCCAAAACACAACGTGAACACATCACAGAAAACAGAGCTGTTTTTTGCAAAGTGCCTACCTGTAGATTTTGGCCTCTAGCTCAGCCGGCACCTAGGGAAACCTACCAAACCTGTGCATTTTTCAAAACTAGAGACCTAGGGGAATCCAAGATGGGGTGACTTGTGGGGCTCTGACCAGGTTCTGTTACCCAGAATCCTTTGCAAACCTCAAAATCTGGCTAAAAAAACATATTTTCCTCACATTTCGGTGACAAGTTCTGGAATCTGAGAGGAGCCACGAATTTACTTCCACCCAGCGTTCCTCCAAGTCTCCCGATAAAAATGATACCTCACTTGTGTGGGTAGGCCTAGCGGCCGCAACAACAAACACCCCAAAACACAACGTGAACACATCACAGAAAACAGAGCTGTTTTTTGCAAAGTGCCTCCCTGTAGATTTTGGCCTCTAGCTCAGCCGGCACCTAGGAAACCTACCAAACCTGTGCATTTTTTTCAAAACTAGAGACCTAGGGGAATCCAAGATGGGGTGACTTGTGGGGCTCTGACCAGGTTCTGTTACCCAGAATCCTTTGCAAACCTCAAAATTTGGCTAAAAAAACACATTTACCTCACATTTCGGTGACAGAAAGTTCTGGAATCTGAGAGGAGCCACAAATTTCCTTCCACCCAGCGTTCCCCCAAGTCCCCCGATAAAAATGATACCTCACTTGTGTGGGTAGTCCTAGCGCCCGCGACAGGAAATGTCCCAAAATACAAAGTGGGCACATCCCATTTTTTGACAGAAAACAGAGCTGTTTTTTGCAAAGTTCCTGCCTGTAGATTTTGGCCTCTAGCTCAGCCGGAACCTTGGGAAACCTACCAAACCTATGCATTTTTTTAAACTAGAGACCTAGGGGAATCCAAGATGGGGTGACTTGTGGGGCTCTGACCAGGTTCTGTTACCCACAATCCTTTGCAAACCTCAAAATCTGGCTAAAAAAACAAATTTTCCTCACATTTCGGTGACAAAAAGTTCTGGAATCCGAGAGTAGCCACAAATTTCCTTCCACCCAGCGTTTCCCCAAGTCTCCCGATAAAAATGATACCTCACTTGTGTGGGTAGGCCTAGCGCCCGCGACAGGATATGCCCCAAAACACAACGTGGACACATCACAGAAAACAGAGCTGTTTTTTGCAAAGTGCCTACCTGTAGATTTTGGCCTCTATCTCAGCCAGCACCTAGGGAAACCTACCAAACCTGTGCATTTTTGAAAATCAGAGACCGAGGGGAATCAAATATGGGGTAACTTGTGGGGCTCTGACCAGGTTCTGTTACCCAGAATCCTTTGCAAACCTCAAAGTTTGGCTAAAAAAAATATTTTCCTCACATTTCGGTGACAGAAAGTTCTGGAATCTGAGAGGAGCCACGAATTTCCTTCCACCCTGCGTTCCCTCAAGTCTCCCGATAAAAATGGTACCTCACTTGTGTGGGTAGGCCTAGCGCCCGCGACAGGCTATGCCCCAAAACACAACGTGAACACATCACAGAAAACAGAGCTGTTTTTTGCAAAGTGCCTACCTGTAGATTTTGGCCTCTAGCTCAGCCGGCACCTAGGGAAACCTACCAAACCTGTGCATTTTTGAAAACTAGAGATGTAGGGGAATATAAGATGGGGTGACTTGTGGGGCTCTGACCAGGTTCTGTTACCCAGAATCCTTTGCAAACCTCAAAATTTGGCTAAAAAAACATATTTTCCACACATTTCGGTGACAGAAAGTTCTGGAATCTGAGAGGAGCCACGAATTTCCTTCCACCCTGCGTTCCCTCAAGTCTCCCGATAAAAATGGTACCTCACTTGTGTGGGTAGGCCTAGCGCCCGCGACAGGCTATGCCCCAAAACACAACGTGAACACATCACAGAAAACAGAGCTGTTTTTTGCAAAGTGCCTACCTGTAGATTTTGGCCTCTAGCTCAGCCGGCACCTAGGGAAACCTACCAAACCTGTGCATTTTTCAAAACTAGAGACCTAGGGGAATCCAAGATGGGGTGACTTGTGGGGCTCTGACCAGGTTCTGTTACCCAGAATCCTTTGCAAACCTCAAAATTTGGCTAAAAAAACATATTTTCCTCACATTTCGGTGACAGAAAGTTCTGGAATCTGAGAGGAGCCACGAATTTACTTCCACCCAGTGTTCCCCCAAGTCTCCCGATAAAAATGATACCTCACTTGTGTGGGTAGGCCTAGCGGCCGCAACAACAAACACCCAAAACACAACGTGAACACATCACAGAAAACAGAGCTGTTTTTTGCAAAGTGCCTACCTGTAGATTTTGGCCTCTAGCTCAGCCGGCACCTAGGGAAACCTACCAAACCTGTGCATTTTTTTCAAAACTAGAGACCTAGGGGAATCCAAGATGGGGTGACTTGTGGGGCTCTGACCAGGTTCTGTTACCCAGAATCCTTTGCAAACCTCAAAATTTGGCTAAAAAAACACATTTACCTCACATTTCGGTGACAGAAAGTTCTGGAATCTGAGAGGAGCCACAAATTTCCTTCCACCCAGCGTTCCCCCAAGTCCCCCGATAAAAATGATACCTCACTTGTGTGGGTAGTCCTAGCGCCCGCGACAGGAAATGTCCCAAAATACAAAGTGGGCACATCCCATTTTTTGACAGAAAACAGAGCTGTTTTTTGCAAAGTTCCTGCCTGTAGATTTTGGCCTCTAGCTCAGCCGGCACCTTGTGAAACCTACCAAACCTATGCATTTTTTAAAACTAGAGACCTAGGGAATCCAAGATGGGGTGACTTGTGGGGCTCTGACCAGGTTCTGTTACCCACAATCCTTTGCAAACCTCAAAATCTGGCTAAAAAAACATATTTTCCTCACATTTCGGTGACAAAAAGTTCTGGAATCCGAGAGGAGCCACAAATTTCCTTCCACCCAGCGTTTCCCCAAGTCTCCGATAAAAATGATACCTCACTTGTGTGGGTAGGCCTAGCGCCCGCGACAGGATATGCCCCAAAACACAACGTGGACACATCACAGAAAACAGAGCTGTTTTTTGCAAAGTGCCTACCTGTAGATTTTGGCCTCTATCTCAGCCAGCACCTAGGGAAACCTACCAAACCTGTGCATTTTTGAAAATCAGAGACCTAGGGGAATCAAAGATGGGGTAACTTGTGGGGCTCTGACCAGGTTCTGTTACCCAGAGTCCTTTGCAAACCTCAAAGTTTGGCTAAAAAAAATATTTTCCTCACATTTCGGTGACAGAAAGTTCTGGAATCTGAGAGGAGCCACGAATTTCCTTCCACCCTGCGTTCCCTCAAGTCTCCCGATAAAAATGGTACCTCACTTGTGTGGGTAGGCCTAGCGCCCGCGACAGGCTATGCCCCAAAACACAACGTGAACACATCACAGAAAACAGAGCTGTTTTTTGCAAAGTGCCTACCTGTAGATTTTGGCCTCTAGCTCAGCCGGCACCTAGGGAAACCTACCAAACCTGTGCATTTTTTAAACTAGAGATCTAGGGGAATATAAGATGGGGTGACTTGTGGGGCTCTGACCAGGTTCTGTTACCCAGAATCCTTTGCAAACCTCAAAATTTGGCTAAAAAAACATATTTTCCTCACATTTCGGTGACAGAAAGTTCTGGAATCTGAGAGGAGCCACGAATTTCCTTCCACCCTGCGTTCCCTCAAGTCTCCCGATAAAAATGGTACCTCACTTGTGTGGGTAGGCCTAGCGCCCGCGACAGGCTATGCCCCAAAACACAACGTGAACACATCACAGAAAACAGGGCTGTTTTTTGCAAAGTGCCTACCTGTAGATTTTGGCCTCTAGCTCAGCCGGCACCTAGGGAAACCTACCAAACCTGTGCATTTTTCAATACTAGAGACCTAGGGGAATCCACGATGGGGTGACTTGTGGGGCTCTGACCAGGTTCTGTTACCCAGAATCCTTTGCAAACCTCAAAATTTGGCTAAAAAAACATATTTTCCTCACATTTCGGTGACAGAAAGTTCTGGAATCTGAGAGGAGCCACGAATTTACTTCCACCCAGCGTTCCCCCAAGTCTCCCGATAAAAATGATACCTCACTTGTGTGGGTAGGCCTAGCGGCCGCAACAACAGACACACCAAAACACAACGTGAACACATCACAGAAAACAGAGCTGTTTTTTGCAAAGTGCCTACCTGTAGATTTTGGCCTCTAGCTCAGCCGGCACCTAGGGAAACCTACCAAACCTGTGCATTTTTGAAAACTAGAGATCTAGGGGAATCCAAGATGGGGTGACTTGTGGGGCTCTGACCAGGTTCTGTTACCCAGAATCCTTTGCAAACCTCAAAATTTGGGCTCAAAAAACATATTTTCCTCACATTTCGGTGACAGAAAGTTCTGGAATCTGAGAGGAGCCACGAATTTCCTTCCACCCTGCGTTCCCTCAAGTCTCCCAATAAAAATGGTACCTCACTTGTGTGGGTAGGCCTAGCGCCCGCGACAGGCTATGCCCCAAAACACAACGTGAACACATCACAGAAAACAGAGCTGTTTTTTGCAAAGTGCCTACCTGTAGATTTTGGCCTCTAGCTCAGCCGGCACCTAGGGAAACCTACCAAACCTGTGCATTTTTCAAAACTAGAGACCTAGGGGAATCCAAGATGGGGTGACTTGTGGGGCTCTGACCAGGTTCTGTTACCCAGAATCCTTTGCAAACCTCAAAATGTGGCTAAAAAAACATATTTTCCTCACATTTCGGTGACAGAAAGTTCTGGAATCTGAGAGGAGCCACGAATTTACTTCCACCCAGCGTTCCCCCAAGTCTCCCGATAAAAATGATACCTCACTTGTGTGGGTAGGCCTAGCGACCGCAACAACAAACACCCCAAAACACAACGTGAACACATCACAGAAAAAAGAGCTGTTTTTTGCAAAGTGCCTACCTGTAGATTTTGGCCTCTAGCTCAGCCGGCACTAGGGAAACCTACCAAACCTGTGCATTTTTGAAAACTAGAGATCTAGGGGAATCCAAGATGGGGTGACTTGTGGGGCTCTGACCAGGTTCTGTTACCCAGAATCCTTTTGCAAACCTCAAAATTTGGCTAAAAAAACATATTTTCCTCACATTTCGGTGACAGAAAGTTCTGGAATCTGAGAGGAGCCACGAATTACCTTCCACCCTGCGTTCCCTCAAGTCTCCCGATAAAAATGGTACCTCACTTGTGTGGGTAGGCCTAGCGCCCGCGACAGGCTATGCCCCAAAACACAACGTGAACACATCACAGAAAACAGAGCTGTTTTTTGCAAAGTGCCTACCTGTAGATTTTGGCCTCTAGCTCAGCCGGCACCTAGGGAAACCTACCAAACCTGTGCATTTTTCCAAACTAGAGACCTAGGGAAATCCAAGATGGGGTGACTTGTGGGCTCTGACCAGGTTCTGTTACCCAGAATCCTTTGCAAACCTCAAAATTTGGCTAAAAAAACATATTTTCCTCACATTTCGGTGACAGAAAGTTCTGGAATCTGAGAGGAGCCACGAATTTACTTCCACCCAGCGTTCCCCCAAGTCTCCCGATAAAAATGATACCTCACTTGTGTGGGTAGGCCTAGCGGCCGCAACAACAAACACCCCAAAACACAACGTGAACACATCACAGAAAACAGAGCTGTTTTTTGCAAAGTGCCTCCCTGTAGATTTTGGCCTCTAGCTCAGCCGGCACCTAGGGAAACCTACCAAACCTGTGCATTTTTTTCAAACTAGAGACCTAGGGGAATCCAAGATGGGGTGACTTGTGGGGCTCTGACCAGGTTCTGTTACCCAGAATCCTTTGCAAACCTCAAAATTTGGCTAAAAAAACACATTTACCTCACATTTCGGTGACAGAAAGTTCTGGAATCTGAGAGGAGCCACAAATTTCCTTCCACCCAGCGTTCCCCCAAGTCCCCGATAAAAAATGATACCTCACTTGTGTGGGTAGTCCTAGCGCCCGCGACAGGAAATGTCCCAAAATACAAAGTGGTCACATCCCATTTTTTGACAGAAAACAGAGCTGTTTTTTGCAAAGTTCCTGCCTGTAGATTTTGGCCTCTAGCTCAGCGGAACCTTGGGAAACCTACCAAACCTATGCATTTTTTTAAACTAGAGACCTAGGGGAATCCAAGATGGGGTGACTTGTGGGGCTCTGACCAGGTTCTGTTACCCACAATCCTTTGCAAACCTCAAAATCTGGCTAAAAAAACATATTTTCCTCACATTTCGGTGACAAAAAGTTCTGGAATCCGAGAGGAGCCACAAATTTCCTTCCACCCAGCGTTTCCCCAAGTCTCCCGATAAAAATGATACCTCACTTGTGTGGGTAGGCCTAGCGCCCGCGACAGGATATGCCCCAAAACACAACGTGGACACATCACAGAAAACAGAGCTGTTTTTTGCAAAGTGCCTACCTGTAGATTTTGGCCTCTATCTCAGCCAGCACCTAGGGAAACCTACCAAACCTGTGCATTTTTGAAAATCAGAGCCTAGGGGAATCAAATATGGGGTAACTTGTGGGGCTCTGACCAGGTTCTGTTACCCAGAATCCTTTGCAAACCTCAAAGTTTGGCTAAAAAAAATATTTTCCTCACATTTCGGTGACAGAAAGTTCTGGAATCTGAGAGGAGCCACGAATTCCTTCCACCCTGCGTTCCCTCAAGTCTCCCGATAAAAATGGTACCTCACTTGTGTGGGTAGGCCTAGCGCCCGCGACAGGCTATGCCCCAAAACACAACGTGAACACATCACAGAAAACAGAGCTGTTTTTTGCAAAGTGCCTACCTGTAGATTTTGGCCTCTAGCTCAGCCGGCACCTAGGGAAACCTACCAAACCTGTGCATTTTTGAAAACTAGAGATGTAGGGGAATATAAGATGGGGTGACTTGTGGGGCTCTGACCAGGTTCTGTTACCCAGAATCCTTTGCAAACCTCAAAATTTGGCTAAAAAAACATATTTTCCTCACATTTCGGTGACAGAAAGTTCTGGAATCTGAGAGGAGCCACGAATTTCCTTCACCCTGCGTTCCCTCAAGTCTCCCGATAAAAATGGTACCTCACTTGTGTGGGTAGGCCTAGCGCCCGCGACAGGCTATGCCCCAAAACACAACGTGAATACATCACAGAAAACAGAGCTGTTTTTTGCAAAGTGCCTACCTGTAGATTTTGGCCTCTAGCTCAGCCGGCACCTAGGGAAACCTACCAAACCTGTGCATTTTTCAAAACTAGAGACCTAGGGGAATCCAAGATGGGGTGACTTGTGGGGCTCTGACCAGGTTCTGTTACCCAGAATCCTTTGCAAACCTCAAAATTTGGCTAAAAAAACATATTTTCCTCACATTTCGGTGACAGAAAGTTCTGGAATCTGAGAGGAGCCACGAATTTACTTCCACCCAGCGTTCCCCCAAGTCTCCCGATAAAAATGATACCTCACTTGTGTGGGTAGGCCTAGCGGCCGCAACAACAAACACCCCAAAACACAACGTGAACACATCACAGAAAACAGAGCTGTTTTTTGCAAAGTGCCTACCTGTAGATTTTGGCCTCTAGCTCAGCCGGCACCTAGGGAAACCTACCAAACCTGTGCATTTTTTTCAAAACTAGAGACCTAGGGGAATCCAAGATGGGGTGACTTGTGGGGCTCTGACCAGGTTCTGTTACCCAGAATCCTTTGCAAACCTCAAAATTTGGCTAAAAAAACACATTTACCTCACATTTCGGTGACAGAAAGTTCTGGAATCTGAGAGGAGCCACAAATTTCCTTCCACCCAGCGTTCCCCCAAGTCCCCCGATAAAAATGATACCTCACTTGTGTGGGTAGTCCTAGCGCCCGCGACAGGAAATGTCCCAAAATACAAAGTGGGCACATCCCATTTTTTGACAGAAAACAGAGCTGTTTTTTGCAAAGTTCCTGCCTGTAGATTTTGGCCTCTAGCTCAGCCGGCACCTTGGGAAACCTACCAAACCTATGCATTTTTTAAAACTAGAGACCTAGGGGAATCCAAGATGGGGTGACTTGTGGGGCTCTGACCAGGTTCTGTTACCCACAATCCTTTGCAAACCTCAAAATCTGGCTAAAAAAACATATTTTCCTCACATTTCGGTGACAAAAAGTTCTGGAATCCGAGAGGAGCCACAAATTTCCTTCCACCCAGCGTTTCCCCAAGTCTCCCGATAAAAATGATACCTCACTTGTGTGGGTAGGCCTAGCGCCCGCGACAGGATATGCCCCAAAACACAACGTGGACACATCACAGAAAACAGAGCTGTTTTTTGCAAAGTGCCTACCTGTAGATTTTGGCCTCTAGCTCAGCCGGCACCTAGGGAAACCTACCAAACCTGTGCATTTTTCAAAACTAGAGACCTAGGGGAATCCAAGATGGGGTGACTTGTGGGGCTCTGACCAGGTTCTGTTACCCAGAATCCTTTGCAAACCTCAAAATTTGGCTAAAAAAACATATTTTCCTCACATTTCGGTGACAGAAAGTTCTGGAATTTGAGAGGAGAAACGAATTTACTTCCACCCAGCGTTCCCCCAAGTCTCCCGATAAAAATGATACCTCACTTGTGTGGGTAGGCCTAGCGGCCGCAACAACAAACACCCCAAAACACAACGTGAACACATCACAGAAAACAGAGCTGTTTTTTGCAAAGTGCCTCCCTGTTGATTTTGGCCTCTAGCTCAGCCGGCACCTAGGGAAACCTACCAAACCTGTGCATTTTTTTCAAAACTAGAGACCTAGGGGAATCCAAGATGGGGTGACTTGTGGGGCTCTGACCAGGTTCTGTTACCCAGAATCCTTTGCAAACCTCAAAATTTGGCTAAAAAAACACATTTACCTCACATTTCGGTGACAGAAAGTTCTGGAATCTGAGAGGAGCCACAAATTTCCTTCCACCCAGCGTTCCCCCAAGTCCCCCGATAAAAATGATACCTCACTTGTGTGGGTAGTCCTAGCGCCCGCGACAGGAAATGTCCCAAAATACAAAGTGGGCACATCCCATTTTTTGACAGAAAACAGAGCTGTTTTTTGCAAAGTTCCTGCCTGTAGATTTTGGCCTCTAGCTCAGCCGGCACCTTGGGAAACCTACCAAACCTATGCATTTTTTAAAACTAGAGACCTAGGGGAATCCAAGATGGGGTGACTTGTGGGGCTCTGACCAGGTTCTGTTACCCACAATCCTTTGCAAACCTCAAAATCTGGCTAAAAAAACATATTTTCCTCACATTTCGGTGACAAAAAGTTCTGGAATCCGAGAGGAGCCACAAATTTCCTTCCACCCAGCGTTTCCCCAAGTCTCCCGATAAAAATGATACCTCACTTGTGTGGGTAGGCCTAGCGCCCGCGACAGGATATGCCCCAAAACACAACGTGGACACATCACAGAAAACAGAGCTGTTTTTTGCAAAGTGCCTACCTGTAGATTTTGGCCTCTATCTCAGCCAGCACCTAGGGAAACCTACCAAACCTGTGCATTTTTGAAAATCAGAGACCTAGGGGAATCAAAGATGGGGTAACTTGTGGGGCTCTGACCAGGTTCTGTTACCCAGAGTCCTTTGCAAACCTCAAAGTTTGGCTAAAAAAAATATTTTCCTCACATTTCGGTGACAGAAAGTTCTGGAATCTGAGAGGAGCCACGAATTTCCTTCCACCCTGCGTTCCCTCAAGTCTCCCGATAAAAATGGTACCTCACTTGTGTGGGTAGGCCTAGCGCCCGCGACAGGCTATGCCCCAAAACACAACGTGAACACATCACAGAAAACAGAGCTGTTTTTTGCAAAGTGCCTACCTGTAGATTTTGGCCTCTAGCTCAGCCGGCACCTAGGGAAACCTACCAAACCTGTGCATTTTTGAAAACTAGAGATCTAGGGGAATATAAGATGGGGTGACTTGTGGGGCTCTGACCAGGTTCTGTTACCCAGAATCCTTTGCAAACCTCAAAATTTGGCTAAAAAAACATATTTTCCTCACATTTCGGTGACAGAAAGTTCTGGAATCTGAGAGGAGCCACGAATTTCCTTCCACCCTGCGTTCCCTCAAGTCTCCCGATAAAAATGGTACCTCACTTGTGTGGGTAGGCCTAGCGCCCGCGACAGGCTATGCCCCAAAACACAACGTGAACACATCACAGAAAACAGAGCTGTTTTTTGCAAAGTGCCTACCTGTAGATTTTGGCCTCTAGCTCAGCCGGCACCTAGGGAAACCTACCAAACCTGTGCATTTTTCAAAACTAGAGACCTAGGGGAATCCAAGATGGGGTGACTTGTGGGGCTCTGACCAGGTTCTGTTACCCAGAATCCTTTGCAAACCTCAAAATTTGGCTAAAAAAACATATTTTCCTCACATTTCGGTGACAGAAAGTTCTGGAATCTGAGAGGAGCCACGAATTTACTTCCACCCAGCGTTCCCCCAAGTCTCCCGATAAAAATGATACCTCACTTGTGTGGGTAGGCCTAGCGGCCGCAACAACAGACACACCAAAACACAACGTGAACACATCACAGAAAACAGAGCTGTTTTTTGCAAAGTGCCTACCTGTAGATTTTGGCCTCTAGCTCAGCCGGCACCTAGGGAAACCTACCAAACCTGTGCATTTTTGAAAACTAGAGATCTAGGGGAATCCAAGATGGGGTGACTTGTGGGGCTCTGACCAGGTTCTGTTACCCAGAATCCTTTGCAAACCTCAAAATTTGGCTCAAAAAACATATTTTCCTCACATTTCGGTGACAGAAAGTTCTGGAATCTGAGAGGAGCCACGAATTTCCTTCCACCCTGCGTTCCCTCAAGTCTCCCGATAAAAATGGTACCTCACTTGTGTGGGTAGGCCTAGCGCCCGCGACAGGCTATGCCCCAAAACACAACGTGAACACATCACAGAAAACAGAGCTGTTTTTTGCAAAGTGCCTACCTGTAGATTTTGGCCTCTAGCTCAGCCGGCACCTAGGGAAACCTACCAAACCTGTGCATTTTTCAAAACTAGAGACCTAGGGGAATCCAAGATGGGGTGACTTGTGGGGCTCTGACCAGGTTCTGTTACCCAGAATCCTTTGCAAACCTCAAAATTTGGCTAAAAAAACATATTTTCCTCACATTTCGGTGACAGAAAGTTCTGGAATTTGAGAGGAGCCACGAATTTACTTCCACCCAGCGTTCCCCCAAGTCTCCCGATAAAAATGATACCTCACTTGTGTGGGTAGGCCTAGCGGCCGCAACAACAAACACCCCAAAACACAACGTGAACACATCACAGAAAACAGAGCTGTTTTTTGCAAAGTGCCTCCCTGTTGATTTTGGCCTCTAGCTCAGCCGGCACCTAGGGAAACCTACCAAACCTGTGCATTTTTTTCAAAACTAGAGACCTAGGGGAATCCAAGATGGGGTGACTTGTGGGGCTCTGACCAGGTTCTGTTACCCAGAATCCTTTCAAACCTCAAAATTTGGCTAAAAAAACACATTTACCTCACATTTCGGTGACAGAAAGTTCTGGAATCTGAGAGGAGCCACAAATTTCCTTCCACCCAGCGTTCCCCCAAGTCCCCCGATAAAAATGATACCTCACTTGTGTGGGTAGTCCTAGCGCCCGTGACAGGAAATGTCCCAAAATACAAAGTGGGCACATCCCATTTTTTGACAGAAAACAGAGCTGTTTTTTGCAAAGTTCCTGCCTGTAGATTTTGGCCTC
This sequence comes from Pleurodeles waltl, assembly GCF_031143425.1. Classification (NCBI taxonomy): domain Eukaryota; kingdom Metazoa; phylum Chordata; class Amphibia; order Caudata; family Salamandridae; genus Pleurodeles; species Pleurodeles waltl. Next base: position 222,902,327 of record NC_090439.1, read on the forward strand.
TAGCTCAGCCGGCACCTTGGGAAACCTACCAAACCTATGCATTTTTTAAAACTAGAGACCTAGGGGAATCCAAGATGGGGTGACTTGTGGGGCTCTGACCAGGTTCTGTTACCCACAATCCTTTGCAAACCTCAAAATCTGGCTAAAAAAACATATTTTCCTCACATTTCGGTGACAAAAAGTTCTGGAATCCGAGAGGAGCCACAAATTTCCTTCCACCCAGCGTTTCCCCAAGTCTCCCGATAAAAATGATACCTCACTTGTGTGGGTAGGCCTAGCGCCCGCGACAGGATATGCCCCAAAACACAACGTGGACACATCACAGAAAACAGAGCTGTTTTTTGCAAAGTGCCTACCTGTAGATTTTGGCCTCTATCTCAGCCAGCACCTAGGGAAACCTACCAAACCTGTGCATTTTTGAAAATCAGAGACCTAGGGGAATCAAATATGGGGTAACTTGTGGGGCTCTGACCAGGTTCTGTTACCCAGAATCCTTTGCAAACCTCAAAGTTTGGCTAAAAAAAATATTTTCCTCACATTTCGGTGACAGAAAGTTCTGGAATCTGAGAGGAGCCACGAATTTCCTTCCACCCTGCGTTCCCTCAAGTCTCCCGATAAAAATGGTACCTCACTTGTGTGGGTAGGCCTAGCGCCCGCGACAGGCTATGCCCCAAAACACAACGTGAACACATCACAGAAAACAGAGCTGTTTTTTGCAAAGTGCCTACCTGTAGATTTTGGCCTCTAGCTCAGCCGGCACCTAGGGAAACCTACCAAACCTGTGCATTTTTCAAAACTAGAGACCTAGGGGAATCCAAGATGGGGTGACTTGTGGGGCTCTGACCAGGTTCTGTTACCCAGAATCCTTTGCAAACCTCACAATTTGGTAAAAAAACACATTTTCCTCACATTTCGGTGACAGAAAGTTCTGGAATCTGAGAGGAGCCACGAATTTCCTTCCACCCTGCGTTCCCTCAAGTCTCCCGATAAAAATGGTACCTCACTTGTGTGGGTAGGCCTAGCGCCCGCGACAGGCTATGCCCCAAAACACAACGTGAACACATCACAGAAAACAGAGCTGTTTTTTGCAAAGTGCCTACCTGTAGATTTTGGCCTCTAGCTCAGCCGGCACCTAGGGAAACCTACCAAACCTGTGCATTTTTCAAAACTAGAGACCTAGGGGAATCCAAGATGGGGTGACTTGTGGGGCTCTGACCAGGTTCTGTTACCCAGAATCCTTTGCAAACCTCAAAATTTGGCTAAAAAAACATATTTTCCTCACATTTCGGTGACAGAAAGTTCTGGAATCTGAGAGGAGCCACGAATTTACTTCCACCCAGCGTTCCCCCAAGTCTCCCGATAAAAATGATACCTCACTTGTGTGGGTAGGCCTAGCGACCGCAACAACAAACACCCCAAAAAACAACGTGAACACATCACAGAAAACAGAGCTGTTTTTTGCAAAGTGCCTACCTGTAGATTTTGGCCTCTAGCTCAGCCGGCACCTAGGGAAACCTACCAAACCTGTGCATTTTTGAAAACTAGAGATCTAGGGGAATCCAAGATGGGGTGACTTGTGGGGCTCTGACCAGGTTCTGTTACCCAGAATCCTTTGCAAACCTCAAAATTTGGCTAAAAAAACATATTTTCCTCACATTTCGGTGACAGAAAGTTCTGGAATCTGAGAGGAGCCATGAATTACCTTCCACCCTGCGTTCCCTCAAGTCTCCCGATAAAAATGGTACCTCACTTGTGTGGGTAGGCCTAGCGCCCGCGACAGGCTATGCCCCAAAACACAACGTGAACACATCACAGAAAACAGAGCTGTTTTTTGCAAAGTGCCTACCTGTAGATTTTGGCCTCTAGCTCAGCCGGCACCTAGGGAAACCTACCAAACCTGTGCATTTTTCAAAACTAGAGACCTAGGGGAATCCAAGATGGGGTGACTTGTGGGGCTCTGACCAGGTTCTGTTACCCAGAATCCTTTGCAAACCTCAAAATTTGGCTAAAAAAACATATTTTCCTCACATTTCGGTGACAGAAAGTTCTGGAATCTGAGAGGAGCCACGAATTTACTTCCACCCAGCGTTCCCCCAAGTCTCCCGATAAAAATGATACCTCACTTGTGTGGGTAGGCCTAGCGGCCGCAACAACAAACACCCCAAAACACAACGTGAACACATCACAGAAAACAGAGCTGTTTTTTGCAAAGTGCCTCCCTGTAGATTTTGGCCTCTAGCTCAGCCGGCACCTAGGGAAACCTACCAAACCTGTGCATTTTTTTCAAAACTAGAGACCTAGGGGAATCCAAGATGGGGTGACTTGTGGGGCTCTCACCAGGTTCTGTTACCCAGAATCCTTTGCAAACCTCAAAATTTGGCTAAAAAAACACATTTACCTCACATTTCGGTGACAGAAAGTTCTGGAATCTGAGAGGAGCCACAAATTTCCTTCCACCCAGCGTTCCCCCAAGTCCCCCGATAAAAATGATACCTCACTTGTGTGGGTAGTCCTAGCGCCCGCGACAGGAAATGTCCCAAAATACAAAGTGGGCACATCCCATTTTTTGACAGAAAACAGAGCTGTTTTTTGCAAAGTTCCTGCCTGTAGATTTTGGCCTCTAGCTCAGCCGGAACCTTGGGAAACCTACCAAACCTATGCATTTTTTTAAACTAGAGACCTAGGGGAATCCAAGATGGGGTGACTTGTGGGGCTCTGACCAGGTTCTGTTACCCACAATCCTTTGCAAACCTCAAAATCTGGCTAAAAAAACATATTTTCCTCACATTTCGGTGACAGAAAGTTCTGGAATCTGAGAGGAGCCACGAATTTACTTCCACCCAGCGTTCCCGCAAGTCTCCTGATAAAAATGATACCTCACTTGTGTGGGTAGGCCTAGCGGCCGCAACAACAAACACCCCAAAACACAACGTGAACACATCACAGAAAACAGAGCTGTTTTTTGCAAAGTGCCTACCTGTAGATTTTGGCCTCTAGCTCAGCCGGCACCTAGGGAAACCTACCAAACCTGTGCATTTTTGAAAACTAGAGATCTAGGGGAATCCAAGATGGGGTGACTTGTGGGGCTCTGACCAGGTTCTGTTACCCAGAATCCTTTGCAAACCTCAAAATTTGGCTAAAAAAACATATTTTCCTCACATTTCGGTGACAGAAAGTTCTGGAATCTGAGAGGAGCCACGAATTTCCTTCCACCCTGCGTTCCCTCAAGTCTCCCGATAAAAATGGTACCTCACTTGTGTGGGTAGGCCTAGCGCCCGCGACAGGCTATGCCCCAAAACACAACGTGAACACATCACAGAAAACAGAGCTGTTTTTTGCAAAGTGCCTACCTGTAGATTTTGGCCTCTAGCTCAGCCGGCACCTAGGGAAACCTACCAAACCTGTGCATTTTTCAAAACTAGAGACCTAGGGGAATCCAAGATGGGGTGACTTGTGGGGCTCTGACCAGGTTCTGTTACCCAGAATCCTTTGCAAACCTCAAAATTTGGCTAAAAAAACATATTTTCCTCACATTTCGGTGACAGAAAGTTCTGGAATCTGAGAGGAGCCACGAATTTACTTCCACCCAGCGTTCCCCCAAGTCTCCCGATAAAAATGATACCTCACTTGTGTGGGTAGGCCTAGCGGCCGCAACAACAAACACCCCAAAACACAACGTGAACACATCACAGAAAACAGAGCTGTTTTTTGCAAAGTGCCTCCCTGTAGATTTTGGCCTCTAGCTCAGCCGGCACCTAGGGAAACCTACCAAACCTGTGCATTTTTTTCAAAACTAGAGACCTAGGGGAATCCAAGATGGGGTGACTTGTGGGGCTCTGACCAGGTTCTGTTACCCAGAATCATTTGCAAACCTCAAAATTTGGCTAAAAAAACACATTTACCTCACATTTCGGTGACAGAAAGTTCTGGAATCTGAGAGGAGCCACAAATTTCCTTCCACCCAGCGTTCCCCCAAGTCCCCCGATAAAAATGATACCTCACTTGTGTGGGTAGTCCTAGCGCCCGCGACAGGAAATGTCCCAAAATACAAAGTGGGCACATCCCATTTTTTGACAGAAAACAGAGCTGTTTTTTGCAAAGTTCCTGCCTGTAGATTTTGGCCTCTAGCTCAGCCGGCACCTTGGGAAACCTACCAAAGCTATGCATTTTTTAAAACTAGAGACCTAGGGGAATCCAAGATGGGGTGACTTGTGGGGCTCTGACCAGGTTCTGTTTCCCACAATCCTTTGCAAACCTCAAAATCTGGCTAAAAAAACATATTTTCCTCACATTTCGGTGACAAAAAGTTCTGGAATCCGAGAGGAGCCACAAATTTCCTTCCACCCAGCGTTTCCCCAAGTCTCCCGATAAAAATGATACCTCACTTGTGTGGGTAGGCCTAGCGCCCGCGACAGGATATGCCCCAAAACACAACGTGGACACATCACAGAAAACAGAGCTGTTTTTTGCAAAGTGCCTACCTGTAGATTTTGGCCTCTATCTCAGCCAGCACCTAGGGAAACCTACCAAACCTGTGCATTTTTGAAAATCAGAGACCTAGGGGAATCAAAGATGGGGTAACTTGTGGGGCTCTGACCAGGTTCTGTTACCCAGAATCCTTTGCAAACCTCAAAGTTTGGCTAAAAAAAATATTTTCCTCACATTTCGGTGACAGAAAGTTCTGGAATCTGAGAGGAGCCACGAATTTCCTTCCACCCTGCGTTCCCTCAAGTCTCCCGATAAAAATGGTACCTCACTTGTGTGGGTAGGCCTAGCGCCCGCGACAGGCTATGCCCCAAAACACAACGTGAACACATCACAGAAAACAGAGCTGTTTTTTGCAAAGTGCCTACCTGTAGATTTTGGCCTCTAGCTCATCCGGCACCTAGGGAAACCTACCAAACCTGTGCATTTTTGAAAACTAGAGATCTAGGGGAATATAAGATGGGGTGACTTGTGGGGCTCTGACCAGGTTCTGTTACCCAGAATCCTTTGCAAACCTCAAAATTTGGCTAAAAAAACATATTTTCCTCACATTTCGGTGACAGAAAGTTCTGGAATCTGAGAGGAGCCACGAATTTCCTTCCACCCTGCGTTCCCTCAAGTCTCCCGATAAAAATGGTACCTCACTTGTGTGGGTAGGCCTAGCGCCCGCGACAGGCTATGCCCCAAAACACAACGTGAACACATCACAGAAAACAGAGCTGTTTTTTGCAAAGTGCCTACCTGTAGATTTTGGCCTCTAGCTCAGCCGGCACCTAGGGAAACCTACCAAACCTGTGCATTTTTCAAAACTAGAGACCTAGGGGAATCCAAGATGGGGTGACTTGTGGGGCTCTGACCAGGTTCTGTTACCCAGAATCCTTTGCAAACCTCAAAATTTGGCTAAAAAAACATATTTTCCTCACATTTCGGTGACAGAAAGTTTTGGAATCTGAGAGGAGCCACGAATTTACTTCCACCCAGCGTTCCCCCAAGTCTCCCGATAAAAATGATACCTCACTTGTGTGGGTAGGCCTAGCGACCGCAACAACAAACACCCCAAAACACAACGTGAACACATCACAGAAAACAGAGCTGTTTTTTGCAAAGTGCCTACCTGTAGATTTTGGCCTCTAGCTCAGCCGGCACCTAGGGAAACCTACCAAACCTGTGCATTTTTGAAAACTAGAGATCTAGGGGAATCCAAGATGGGGTGACTTGTGGGGCTCTGACCAGGTTCTGTTACCCAGAATCCTTTGCAAACCTCAAAATTTGGCTAAAAAAACATATTTTCCTCACATTTCGGTGACAGAAAGTTCTGGAATCTGAGAGGAGCCACGAATTACCTTCCACCCTGCGTTCCCTCAAGTCTCCCGATAAAAATGGTACCTCACTTGTGTGGGTAGGCCTAGCGCCCGCGACAGGCTATGCCCCAAAACACAACGTGAACACATCACAGAAAACAGAGCTGTTTTTTGCAAAGTGCCTACCTGTAGATTTTGGCCTCTAGCTCAGCCGGCACCTAGGGAAACCTACCAAACCTGTGCATTTTTCAAAACTAGAGACCTAGGGGAATCCAAGATGGGGTGACTTGTGGGGCTCTGACCAGGTTCTGTTACCCAGAATCCTTTGCAAACCTCAAAATTTGGCTAAAAAAACATATTTTCCTCACATTTCGGTGACAGAAAGTTCTGGAATCTGAGAGGAGCCACGAATTTACTTCCACCCAGCGTTCCCCCAAGTCTCCCGATAAAAATGATACCTCACTTGTGTGGGTAGGCCTAGCGGCCGCAACAACAAACACCCCAAAACACAACGTGAACACATCACAGAAAACAGAGCTGTTTTTTGCAAAGTGCATCCCTGTAGATTTTGGCCTCTAGCTCAGCCGGCACCTAGGGAAACCTACCAAACCTGTGCATTTTTTTCAAAACTAGAGACCTAGGGGAATCCAAGATGGGGTGACTTGTGGGGCTCTCACCAGGTTCTGTTACCCAGAATCCTTTGCAAACCTCAAAATTTGGCTAAAAAAACACATTTACCTCACATTTCGGTGACAGAAAGTTCTGGAATCTGAGAGGAGCCACAAATTTCCTTCCACCCAGCGTTCCCCCAAGTCCCCCGATAAAAATGATACCTCACTTGTGTGGGTAGTCCTAGCGCCCGCGACAGGAAATGTCCCAAAATACAAAGTGGGCACATCCCATTTTTTGACAGAAAACAGAGCTGTTTTTTGCAAAGTTCCTGCCTGTAGATTTTGGCCTCTAGCTCAGCCGGAACCTTGGGAAACCTACCAAACCTATGCATTTTTTTAAACTAGAGACCTAGGGGAATCCAAGATGGGGTGACTTGTGGGGCTCTGACCAGGTTCTGTTACCCACAATCCTTTGCAAACCTCAAAATCTGGCTAAAAAAACATATTTTCCTCACATTTCGGTGACAAAAAGTTCTGGAATCCGAGAGGAGCCACAAATTTCCTTCCACCCAGCATTTCCCCAAGTCTCCCGATAAAAATGATACCTCACTTGTGTGGGTAGGCCTAGCGCCCGCGACAGGATATGCCCCAAAACACAATGTGGACACATCACAGAAAACAGAGCTGTTTTTTGCAAAGTGCCTACCTGTAGATTTTGGCCTCTATCTCAGCCAGCACCTAGGGAAACCTACCAAACCTGTGCATTTTTGAAAATCAGAGACCTAGGGGAATCAAATATGGGGTAACTTGTGGGGCTCTGACCAGGTTCTGTTACCCAGAATCCTTTGCAAACCTCAAAGTTTGGCTAAAAAAAATATTTTCCTCACATTTCGGTGACAGAAAGTTCTGGAATCTGAGAGGAGCCACGAATTTCCTTCCACCCTGCGTTCCCTCAAGTCTCCCGATAAAAATGGTACCTCACTTGTGTGGGTAGGCCTAGCGCCCGCGACAGGCTATGCCCCAAAACACAACGTGAACACATCACAGAAAACAGAGCTGTTTTTTGCAAAGTGCCTACCTGTAGATTTTGGCCTCTAGCTCAGCCGGCACCTAGGGAAACCTACCAAACCTGTGCATTTTTGAAAACTAGAGATCTAGGGGAATCCAAGATGGGGTGACTTGTGGGGCTCTGACCAGGTTCTGTTACCCAGAATCCTTTGCAAACCTCAAAATTTGGCTAAAAAAACGTATTTTCCTCACATTTCGGTGACAGAAAGTTCTGGAATCTGAGAGGAGCCACGAATTTACTTCCACCCAGCGTTCCCCCAAGTCTCCCGATAAAAATGATACCTCACTTGTGTGGGTAGGCCTAGCGGCCGCAACAACAAACACCCCAAAACACAACGTGAACACATCACAGAAAACAGAGCTGTTTTTTGCAAAGTGCCTCCCTGTAGATTTTGGCCTCTAGCTCAGCCGGCACCTAGGGAAACCTACCAAACCTGTGCATTTTTTTCAAAACTAGAGACCTAGGGGAATCCAAGATGGGGTGACTTGTGGGGCTCTGACCAGGTTCTGTTACCCAGAATCCTTTGCAAACCTCAAAATTTGGCTAAAAAAACACATTTACCTCACATTTCGGTGACAGAAAGTTCTGGAATCTGAGAGGAGCCACAAATTTCCTTCCACCCAGCGTTCCCCCAAGTCCCCCGATAAAAATGATACCTCACTTGTGTGGGTAGGCCTAGCGCCCGCGACAGGCTATGCCCCAAAACACAACGTGAACACATCACAGAAAACAGAGCTGTTTTTAGCAAAGTGCCTACCTGTAGATTTTGGCCTCTAGCTCAGCCGGCACCTAGGGAAACCTACCAAACCTGTGCATTTTTCAAAACTAGAGACCTAGGGGAATCCAAGATGGGGTGACTTGTGGGGCTCTGACCAGGTTCTGTTACCCAGAATCCTTTGCAAACCTCAAAATTTGGCTAAAAAAACATATTTTCCTCACATTTCGGTGACAGAAAGTTCTGGAATCTGAGAGGAGCCACGAATTAACTTCCACCCAGCGTTCCCCCAAGTCTCCCGATAAAAATGATACCTCACTTGTGTGGGTAGGCCTAGCGCCCGCGACAGGCTATGCCCCAAAACACAACGTGAACACATCACAGAAAACAGAGCTGTTTTTTGCAAAGTGCCTACCTGTAGATTTTGGCCTCTAGCTCAGCCGGCACCTAGGGAAACCTACCAAACCTGTGCATTTTTCAAAACTAGAGACCTAGGGGAATCCAAGATGGGGTGACTTGTGGGGCTCTGACCAGGTTCTGTTACCCAGAATCCTTTGCAAACCTCACAATTTGGTAAAAAAACACATTTTCCTCACATTTCGGTGACAGAAAGTTCTGGAATCTGAGAGGAGCCACGAATTTCCTTCCACCCTGCGTTCCCTCAAGTCTCCCGATAAAAATGGTACCTCACTTGTGTGGGTAGGCCTAGCGCCCGCGACAGGCTATGCCCCAAAACACAACGTGAACACATCACAGAAAACAGAGCTGTTTTTTGCAAAGTGCCTACCTGTAGATTTTGGCCTCTAGCTCAGCCGGCACCTAGGGAAACCTACCAAACCTGTGCATTTTTCAAAACTAGAGACCTAGGGGAATCCAAGATGGGGTGACTTGTGGGGCTCTGACCAGGTTCTGTTACCCAGAATCCTTTGCAAACCTCAAAATTTGGCTAAAAAAACATATTTTCCTCACATTTCGGTGACAGAAAGTTCTGGAATCTGAGAGGAGCCACGAATTAACTTCCACCCAGCGTTCCTCCAAGTCTCCCGATAAAAATGATACCTCACTTGTGTGGGTAGGCCTAGCGGCCGCAACAACAGACACCCCAAAACACAACGTGAACACATCACAGAAAACAGAGCTGTTTTTTGCAAAGTGCCTACCTGTAGATTTTGGCCTCTAGCTCAGCCGGCACCTAGGGAAACCTACCAAACCTGTGCATTTTTGAAAACTAGAGATCTAGGGGAATCCAAGATGGGGTGACTTGTGGGGCTCTGACCAGGTTCTGTTACCCAGAATCCTTTGCAAACCTCAAAATTTGGCTAAAAAAACATATTTTCCTCACATTTCGGTGACAGAAAGTTCTGGAATCTGAGAGGAGCCACGAATTTCCTTCCACCCTGCGTTCCCTCAAGTCTCCCGATAAAAATGGTACCTCACTTGTGTGGGTAGGCCTAGCGCCCGCGACAGGCTATGCCCCAAAACACAACGTGAACACATCACAGAAAACAGAGCTGTTTTTTGCAAAGTGCCTACCTGTAGATTTTGGCCTCTAGCTCAGCCGGCACCTAGGGAAACCTACCAAACCTGTGCATTTTTCAAAACTAGAGACCTAGGGGAATCCAAGATGGGGTGACTTGTGGGGCTCTGACCAGGTTCTGTTACCCAGAATCCTTTGCAAACCTCAAAATTTGGCTAAAAAAACATATTTTCCTCACATTTCGGTGACAGAAAGTTCTGGAATCTGAGAGGAGCCACGAATTTACTTCCACCCAGCGTTCCCCCAAGTCTCCCGATAAAAATGATACCTCACTTGTGTGGGTAGGCCTAGCGGCCGCAACAACAAACACCCCAAAACACAACGTGAACACATCACAGAAAACAGAGCTGTTTTTTGCAAAGTGCCTCCCTGTAGATTTTGGCCTCTAGCTCAGCCGGCACCTAGGGAAACCTACCAAACCTGTGCATTTTTTTCAAAACTAGAGACCTAGGGGAATCCAAGATGGGGTGACTTGTGGGGCTCTGACCAGGTTCTGTTACCCAGAATCCTTTGCAAACCTCAAAATTTGGCTAAAAAAACACATTTACCTCACATTTCGGTGACAGAAAGTTCTGGAATCTGAGAGGAGCCACAAATTTCCTTCCACCCAGCGTTCCCCCAAGTCCCCCGATAAAAATGATACCTCACTTGTGTGGGTAGTCCTAGCGCCCGCGACAGGAAATGTCCCAAAATACAAAGTGGGCACATCCCATTTTTTGACAGAAAACAGAGCTGTTTTTTGCAAAGTTCCTGCCTGTAGATTTTGGCCTCTAGCTCAGCCGGCACCTTGGGAAACCTACCAAACCTATGCATTTTTTAAAACTAGAGACCTAGGGGAATCCAAGATGGGGTGACTTGTGGGGCTCTGACCAGGTTCTGTTTCCCACAATCCTTTGCAAACCTCAAAATCTGGCTAAAAAAACATATTTTCCTCACATTTCGGTGACAAAAAGTTCTGGAATCCGAGAGGAGCCACAAATTTCCTTCCACCCAGCGTTTCCCCAAGTCTCCCGATAAAAATGATACCTCACTTGTGTGGGTAGGCCTAGCGCCCGCGACAGGCTATGCCCCAAAACACAACGTGAACACATCACAGAAAACAGAGCTGTTTTTTGCAAAGTGCCTACCTGTAGATTTTGGCCTCTAGCTCAGCCGGCACCTAGGGAAACCTACCAAACCTGTGCATTTTTCAAAACTAGAGACCTAGGGGAATCCAAGATGGGGTGACTTGTGGGGCTCTGACCAGGTTCTGTTACCCAGAATCCTTTGCAAACCTCAAAATTTGGCTAAAAAAACATATTTTCCTCACATTTCGGTGACAGAAAGTTCTGGAATCTGAGAGGAGCCACGAATTTACTTCCACCCAGCGTTCCCCCAAGTCTCCCGATAAAAATGATACCTCACTTGTGTGGGTAGGCCTAGCGGCCGCAACAACAAACACCCCAAAACACAACGTGAACACATCACAGAAAACAGAGCTGTTTTTTGCAAAGTGCCTCCCTGTAGATTTTGGCCTCTAGCTCAGCCGGCACCTAGGGAAACCTACCAAACCTGTGCATTTTTTTCAAAACTAGAGACCTAGGGGAATCCAAGATGGGGTGACTTGTGGGGCTCTGACCAGGTTCTGTTACCCAGAATCCTTTGCAAACCTCAAAATTTGGCTAAAAAAACATATTTTCCTCACATTTCGGTGACAGAAAGTTCTGGAATCTGAGAGGAGCCACGAATTTACTTCCACCCAGCGTTCCCCCAAGTCTCCCGATAAAAATGATACCTCACTTGTGTGGGTAGGCCTAGCGGCCGCAACAACAAACACCCCAAAACACAACGTGAACACATCACAGAAAACAGAGCTGTTTTTTGCAAAGTGCCTACCTGTAGATTTTGGCCTCTAGCTCAGCCGGCACCTAGGGAAACCTACCAAACCTGTGCATTTTTGAAAACTAGAGATCTAGGGGAATCCAAGATGGGGTGACTTGTGGGGCTCTGACCAGGTTCTGTTACCCAGAATCCTTTGCAAACCTCAAAATTTGGCTAAAAAAACATATTTTCCTCACATTTCGGTGACAGAAAGTTCTGGAATCTGAGAGGAGCCACGAATTTCCTTCCACCCTGCGTTCCCTCAAGTCTCCCGATAAAAATGGTACCTCACTTGTGTGGGTAGGCCTAGCGCCCGCGACAGGCTATGCCCCAAAACACAACGTGAACACATCACAGAAAACAGAGCTGTTTTTTGCAAAGTGCCTACCTGTAGATTTTGGCCTCTAGCTCAGCCGGCACCTAGGGAAACCTACCAAACCTGTGCATTTTTCAAAACTAGAGACCTAGGGGAATCCAAGATGGGGTGACTTGTGGGGCTCTGACCAGGTTCTGTTACCCAGAATCCTTTGCAAACCTCAAAATTTGGCTAAAAAAACATATTTTCCTCACATTTCGGTGACAGAAAGTTCTGGAATCTGAGAGGAGCCACGAATTTACTTCCACCCAGCGTTCCCCCAAGTCTCCCGATAAAAATGATACCTCACTTGTGTGGGTAGGCCTAGCGGCCGCAACAACAAACACCCCAAAACACAACGTGAACACATCACAGAAAACAGAGCTGTTTTTTGCAAAGTGCCTCCCTGTAGATTTTGGCCTCTAGCTCAGCCGGCACCTAGGGAAACCTACCAAACCTGTGCATTTTTTTCAAAACTAGAGACCTAGGGGAATCCAAGATGGGGTGACTTGTGGGGCTCTGACCAGGTTCTGTTACCCAGAATCCTTTGCAAACCTCAAAATTTGGCTAAAAAAACACATTTACCTCACATTTCGGTGACAGAAAGTTCTGGAATCTGAGAGGAGCCACAAATTTCCTTCCACCCAGCGTTCCCCCAAGTCCCCCGATAAAAATGATACCTCACTTGTGTGGGTAGTCCTAGCGCCCGCGACAGGAAATGTCCCAAAATACAAAGTGGGCACATCCCATTTTTTGACAGAAAACAGAGCTGTTTTTTGCAAAGTTCCTGCCTGTAGATTTTGGCCTCTAGCTCAGCCGGAACCTTTTTGAAACCTACCAAACCTATGCATTTTTTTAAACTAGAGACCTAGGGGAATCCAAGATGGGGTGACTTGTGGGGCTCTGACCAGGTTCTGTTACCCACAATCCTTTGCAAACCTCAAAATCTGGCTAAAAAAACATATTTTCCTCACATTTCGGTGACAAAAAGTTCTGGAATCCGAGAGGAGCCACAAATTTCCTTCCACCCAGCGTTTCCCCAAGTCTCCCGATAAAAATGATACCTCACTTGTGTGGGTAGGCCTAGCGCCCGCGACAGGATATGCCCCAAAACACAACGTGGACACATCACAGAAAACAGAGCTGTTTTTTGCAAAGTGCCTACCTGTAGATTTTGGCCTCTATCTCAGCCAGCACCTAGGGAAACCTACCAAACCTGTGCATTTTTGAAAATCAGAGACCTAGGGGAATCAAATATGGGGTAACTTGTGGGGCTCTGACCAGGTTCTGTTACCCAGAATCCTTTGCAAACCTCAAAGTTTGGCTAAAAAAAATATTTTCCTCACATTTCGGTGACAGAAAGTTCTGGAATCTGAGAGGAGCCACGAATTTCCTTCCACCCTGCGTTCCCTCAAGTCTCCTGATAAAAATGGTACCTCACTTGTGTGGGTAGGCCTAGCGCCCGCGACAGGCTATGCCCCAAAACACAACGTGAACACATCACAGAAAACAGAGCTGTTTTTTGCAAAGTGCCTACCTGTAGATTTTGGCCTCTAGCTCAGCCGGCACCTAGGGAAACCTACCAAACCTGTGCATTTTTGAAAACTAGAGATGTAGGGGAATATAAGATGGGGTGACTTGTGGGGCTCTGACCAGGTTCTGTTACCCAGAATCCTTTGCAAACCTCAAAATTTGGCTAAAAAAACATATTTTCCTCACATTTCGGTGACAGAAAGTTCTGGAATCTGAGAGGAGCCACGAATTTCCTTCCACCCTGCGTTCCCTCAAGTCTCCCGATAAAAATGGTACCTCACTTGTGTGGGTAGGCCTAGCGCCCGCGACAGGCTATGCCCCAAAACACAACGTGAACACATCACAGAAAACAGAGCTGTTTTTTGCAAAGTGCCTACCTGTAGATTTTGGCCTCTAGCTCAGCCGGCACCTAGGGAAACCTACCAAACCTGTGCATTTTTCAAAACTAGAGACCTAGGGGAATCCAAGATGGGGTGACTTGTGGGGCTCTGACCAGGTTCTGTTACCCAGAATCCTTTGCAAACCTCAAAATTTGGCTAAAAAAACATATTTTCCTCACATTTCGGTGACAGAAAGTTCCGGAATCTGAGAGGAGCCACAAATTTACTTCCACCCAGCGTTCCCCCAAGTCTCCCGATAAAAATGATACCTCACTTGTGTGGGTAGGCCTAGCGGCCGCAACAACAAACACCCCAAAACACAACGTGAACACATCACAGAAAACAGAGCTGTTTTTTGCAAAGTGCCTACCTGTAGATTTTGGCCTCTAGCTCAGCCGGCACCTAGGGAAACCTACCAAACCTGTGCATTTTTTTCAAAACTAGAGACCTAGGGGAATCCAAGATGGGGTGACTTGTGGGGCTCTGACCAGGTTCTGTTACCCAGAATCCTTTGCAAACCTCAAAATTTGGCTAAAAAAACACATTTACCTCACATTTCGGTGACAGAAAGTTCTGGAATCTGAGAGGAGCCACAAATTTCCTTCCACCCAGCGTTCCCCCAAGTCCCCCGATAAAAATGATACCTCACTTGTGTGGGTAGTCCTAGCGCCCGCGACAGGAAATGTCCCAAAATACAAAGTGGGCACATCCCATTTTTTGACAGAAAACAGAGCTGTTTTTTGCAAAGTTCCTGCCTGTAGATTTTGGCCTCTAGCTCAGCCGGCACCTTGGGAAACCTACCAAAGCTATGCATTTTTTAAAACTAGAGACCTAGGGGAATCCAAGATGGGGTGACTTGTGGGGCTCTGACCAGGTTCTGTTACCCACAATCCTTTGCAAACCTCAAAATCTGGCTAAAAAAACATATTTTCCTAACATTTCGGTGACAAAAAGTTCTGGAATCCGAGAGGAGCCACAAATTTCCTTCCACCCAGCGTTTCCCCAAGTCTCCCGATAAAAATGATACCTCACTTGTGTGGGTAGGCCTAGCGCCCGCGACAGGATATGCCCCAAAACACAACGTGGACACATCACAGAAAACAGAGCTGTTTTTTGCAAAGTGCCTACCTGTAGATTTTGGCCTCTATCTCAGCCAGCACCTAGGGAAACCTACCAAACCTGTGCATTTTTGAAAATCAGAGACCTAGGGGAATCAAAGATGGGGTAACTTGTGGGGCTCTGACCAGGTTCTGTTACCCAGAGTCCTTTGCAAACCTCAAAGTTTGGCTAAAAAAAATATTTTCCTCACATTTCGGTGACAGAAAGTTCTGGAATCTGAGAGGAGCCACGAATTTCCTTCCACCCTGCGTTCCCTCAAGTCTCCCGATAAAAATGGTACCTCACTTGTGTGGGTAGGCCTAGCGCCCGCGACAGGCTATGCCCCAAAACACAACGTGAACACATCACAGAAAACAGAGCTGTTTTTTGCAAAGTGCCTACCTGTAGATTTTGGCCTCTAGCTCAGCCGGCACCTAGGGAAACCTACCAAACCTGTGCATTTTTGAAAACTAGAGATCTAGGGGAATATAAGATGGGGTGACTTGTGGGGCTCTGACCAGGTTCTGTTACCCAGAATCCTTTGCAAACCTCAAAATTTGGCTAAAAAAACATATTTTCCTCACATTTCGGTGACAGAAAGTTCTGGAATCTGAGAGGAGCCACGAATTTCCTTCCACCCTGCGTTCCCTCAAGTCTCCCGATAAAAATGGTACCTCACTTGTGTGGGTAGGCCTAGCGCCCGCGACAGGCTATGCCCCAAAACACAACGTGAACACATCACAGAAAACAGAGCTGTTTTTTGCAAAGTGCCTACCTGTAGATTTTGGCCTCTAGCTCAGCCGGCACCTAGGGAAACCTACCAAACCTGTGCATTTTTCAAAACTAGAGACCTAGGGGAATCCAAGATGGGGTGACTTGTGGGGCTCTGACCAGGTTCTGTTACCCAGAATCCTTTGCAAACCTCAAAATTTGGCTAAAAAAACATATTTTCCTCACATTTCGGTGACAGAAAGTTCTGGAATCTGAGAGGAGCCACGAATTTACTTCCACCCAGCGTTCCCCCAAGTCTCCCGATAAAAATGATACCTCACTTGTGTGGGTAGGCCTAGCGGCCGCAACAACAGACACACCAAAACACAACGTGAACACATCACAGAAAACAGAGCTGTTTTTTGCAAAGTGCCTACCTGTAGATTTTGGCCTCTAGCTCAGCCGGCACCTAGGGAAACCTACCAAACCTGTGCATTTTTGAAAACTAGAGATCTAGGGGAATCCAAGATGGGGTGACTTGTGGGGCTCTGACCAGGTTCTGTTACCCAGAATCCTTTGCAAACCTCAAAATTTGGCTCAAAAAACATATTTTCCTCACATTTCGGTGACAGAAAGTTCTGGAATCTGAGAGGAGCCACGAATTTCCTTCCACCCTGCGTTCCCTCAAGTCTCCCGATAAAAATGGTACCTCACTTGTGTGGGTAGGCCTAGCGCCCGCGACAGGCTATGCCCCAAAACACAACGTGAACACATCACAGAAAACAGAGCTGTTTTTTGCAAAGTGCCTACCTGTAGATTTTGGCCTCTAGCTCAGCCGGCACCTAGGGAAACCTACCAAACCTGTGCATTTTTCAAAACTAGAGACCTAGGGGAATCCAAGATGGGGTGACTTGTGGGGCTCTGACCAGGTTCTGTTACCCAGAATCCTTTGCAAACCTCAAAATTTGGCTAAAAAAACATATTTTCCTCACATTTCGGTGACAGAAAGTTCTGGAATCTGAGAGGAGCCACGAATTTACTTCCACCCAGCGTTCCCCCAAGTCTCCCGATAAAAATGATACCTCACTTGTGTGGGTAGGCCTAGCGGCCGCAACAACAAACACCCCAAAACACAACGTGAACACATCACAGAAAACAGAGCTGTTTTTTGCAAAGTGCCTCCCTGTAGATTTTGGCCTCTAGCTCAGCCGGCACCTAGGGAAACCTACCAAACCTGTGCATTTTTTTCCAAACTAGAGACCTAGGGGAATCCAAGATGGGGTGACTTGTGGGGCTCTGACCAGGTTCTGTTACCCAGAATCCTTTGCAAACCTCAAAATTTGGCTAAAAAAACACATTTACCTCACATTTCGGTGACAGAAAGTTCTGGAATCTGAGAGGAGCCACAAATTTCCTTCCACCCAGCGTTCCCCCAAGTCCCCCGATAAAAATGATACCTCACTTGTGTGGGTAGTCCTAGCGCCCGCGACAGGAAATGTCCCAAAATACAAAGTGGGCACATCCCATTTTTTGACAGAAAACAGAGCTGTTTTTTGCAAAGTTCCTGCCTGTAGATTTTGGCCTCTAGCTCAGCCGGCACCTTGGGAAACCTACCAAACCTATGCATTTTTTAAAACTAGAGACCTAGGGGAATCCAAGATGGGGTGACTTGTGGGGCTCTGACCAGGTTCTGTTACCCACAATCCTTTGCAAACCTCAAAATCTGGCTAAAAAAACATATTTTCCTCACATTTCGGTGACAAAAAGTTCTGGAATCCGAGAGGAGCCACAAATTTCCTTCCACCCAGCGTTTCCCCAAGTCTCCCGATAAAAATGATACCTCACTTGTGTGGGTAGGCCTAGCGCCCGCGACAGGATATGCCCCAAAACACAACGTGGACACATCACAGAAAACAGAGCTGTTTTTTGCAAAGTGCCTACCTGTAGATTTTGGCCTCTATCTCAGCCAGCACCTAGGGAAACCTACCAAACCTGTGCATTTTTGAAAATCAGAGACCTAGGGGAATCAAAGATGGGGTAACTTGTGGGGCTCTGACCAGGTTCTGTTACCCAGAATCCTTTGCAAACCTCAAAGTTTGGCTAAAAAAAATATTTTCCTCACATTTCGGTGACAGAAAGTTCTGGAATCTGAGAGGAGCCACGAATTTCCTTCCACCCTGCGTTCCCTCAAGTCTCCCGATAAAAATGGTACCTCACTTGTGTGGGTAGGCCTAGCGCCCGCGACAGGCTATGCCCCAAAACACAACGTGAACACATCACAGAAAACAGAGCTGTTTTTTGCAAAGTGCCTACCTGTAGATTTTGGCCTCTAGCTCAGCCGGCACCTAGGGAAACCTACCAAACCTGTGCATTTTTCAAAACTAGAGACCTAGGGGAATCCAAGATGGGGTGACTTGTGGGGCTCTGACCAGGTTCTGTTACCCAGAATCCTTTGCAAACCTCACAATTTGGTAAAAAAACACATTTTCCTCACATTTCGGTGACAGAAAGTTCTGGAATCTGAGAGGAGCCACGAATTTCCTTCCACCCTGCGTTCCCTCAAGTCTCCCGATAAAAATGGTACCTCACTTGTGTGGGTAGGCCTAGCGCCCGCGACAGGCTATGCCCCAAAACACAACGTGAACACATCACAGAAAACAGAGCTGTTTTTTGCAAAGTGCCTACCTGTAGATTTTGGCCTCTAGCTCAGCCGGCACCTAGGGAAACCTACCAAACCTGTGCATTTTTCAAAACTAGAGACCTAGGGGAATCCAAGATGGGGTGACTTGTGGGGCTCTGACCAGGTTCTGTTACCCAGAATCCTTTGCAAACCTCAAAATTTGGCTAAAAAAACATATTTTCCTCACATTTCGGTGACAGAAAGTTCTGGAATCTGAGAGGAGCCACGAATTAACTTCCACCCAGCGTTCCCCCAAGTCTCCCGATAAAAATGATACCTCACTTGTGTGGGTAGGCCTAGCGGCCGCAACAACAGACACCCCAAAACACAACGTGAACACATCACAGAAAACAGAGCTGTTTTTTGCAAAGTGCCTACCTGTAGATTTTGGCCTCTAGCTCAGCCGGCACCTAGGGAAACCTACCAAACCTGTGCATTTTTGAAAACTAGAGATCTAGGGGAATTCAAGATGGGGTGACTTGTGGGGCTCTGACCAGGTTCTGTTACCCAGAATCCTTTGCAAACCTCAAAATTTGGCTAAAAAAACATATTTTCCTCACATTTCGGTGACAGAAAGTTCTGGAATCTGAGAGGAGCCACGAATTTCCTTCCACCCTGCGTTCCCTCAAGTCTCCCGATAAAAATGGTACCTCACTTGTGTGGGTAGGCCTAGCGCCCGCGACAGGCTATGCCCCAAAACACAACGTGAACACATCACAGAAAACAGAGCTGTTTTTTGCAAAGTGCCTACCTGTAGATTTTGGCCTCTAGCTCAGCCGGCACCTAGGGAAACCTACCAAACCTGTGCATTTTTCAAAACTAGAGACCTAGGGGAATCCAAGATGGGGTGACTTGTGGGGCTCTGACCAGGTTCTGTTACCCAGAATCCTTTGCAAACCTCAAAATTTGGCTAAAAAAACATATTTTCCTCACATTTCGGTGACAGAAAGTTCTGGAATCTGAGAGGAGCCACGAATTTACTTCCACCCAGCGTTCCCCCAAGTCTCCCGATAAAAATGATACCTCACTTGTGTGGGTAGGCCTAGCGGCCGCAACAACAAACACCCCAAAACACAACGTGAACACATCACAGAAAACAGAGCTGTTTTTTGCAAAGTGCCTCCCTGTAGATTTTGGCCTCTAGCTCAGCCGGCACCTAGGGAAACCTACCAAACCTGTGCATTTTTCAAAACTAGAGACCTAGGGGAATCCAAGATGGGGTGACTTGTGGGGCTCTGACCAGGTTCTGTTACCCAGAATCATTTGCAAACCTCAAAATTTGGCTAAAAAAACACATTTACCTCACATTTCGGTGACAGAAAGTTCTGGAATCTGAGAGGAGCCACAAATTTCCTTCCACCCAGCGTTCCCCCAAGTCCCCCGATAAAAATGATACCTCACTTGTGTGGGTAGTCCTAGCGCCCGCGACAGGAAATGTCCCAAAATACAAAGTGGGCACATCCCATTTTTTGACAGAAAACAGAGCTGTTTTTTGCAAAGTTCCTGCCTGTAGATTTTGGCCTCTAGCTCAGCCGGAACCTTGGGAAACCTACCAAACCTATGCATTTTTTTAAACTAGAGACCTAGGGGAATCCAAGATGGGGTGACTTGTGGGGCTCTGACCAGGTTCTGTTACCCACAATCCTTTGCAAACCTCAAAATCTGGCTAAAAAAACATATTTTCCTCCATTTCGGTGACAAAAAGTTCTGGAATCCGAGAGGAGCCACAAATTTCCTTCCACCCAGCGTTTCCGCAAGTCTCCCGATAAAAATGATACCTCACTTGTGTGGGTAGGCCTAGCGCCCGCGACAGGATATGCCCCAAAACACAACGTGGACACATCACAGAAAACAGAGCTGTTTTTTGCAAAGTGCCTACCTGTAGATTTTGGCCTCTATCTCAGCCAGCACCTAGGGAAACCTACCAAACCTGTGCATTTTTGAAAATCAGAGACCTAGGGGAATCAAATATGGGGTAACTTGTGGGGCTCTGACCAGGTTCTGTTACCCAGAATCCTTTGCAAACCTCAAAGTTTGGCTAAAAAAAATATTTTCCTCACATTTCGGTGACAGAAAGTTCTGGAATCTGAGAGGAGCCACGAATTTCCTTCCACCCTGCGTTCCCTCAAGTCTCCTGATAAAAATGGTACCTCACTTGTGTGGGTAGGCCTAGCGCCCGCGACAGGCTATGCCCCAAAACACAACGTGAACACATCACAGAAAACAGAGCTGTTTTTTGCAAAGTGCCTACCTGTAGATTTTGGCCTCTAGCTCAGCCGGCACCTAGGGAAACCTACCAAACCTGTGCATTTTTGAAAACTAGAGATGTAGGGGAATATAAGATGGGGTGACTTGTGGGGCTCTGACCAGGTTCTGTTACCCAGAATCCTTTGCAAACCTCA
Organism: Pleurodeles waltl; assembly: GCF_031143425.1. NCBI lineage: Eukaryota > Metazoa > Chordata > Amphibia > Caudata > Salamandridae > Pleurodeles > Pleurodeles waltl. The sequence goes on from NC_090439.1 coordinate 222,923,064, forward strand.
TAATTTGGCTAAAAAAACATATTTTCCTCACATTTCGGTGACAGAAAGTTCTGGAATCTGAGAGGAGCCACGAATTTCCTTCCACCCTGCGTTCCCTCAAGTCTCCCGATAAAAATGGTACCTCACTTGTGTGGGTAGGCCTAGCGCCCGCGACAGGCTATGCCCCAAAACACAACGTGAACACATCACAGAAAACAGAGCTGTTTTTTGCAAAGTGCCTACCTGTAGATTTTGGCCTCTAGCTCAGCCGGCACCTAGGGAAACCTACCAAACCTGTGCATTTTTCAAAACTAGAGACCTAGGGGAATCCAAGATGGGGTGACTTGTGGGGCTCTGACCAGGTTCTGTTACCCAGAATCCTTTGCAAACCTCAAAATTTGGCTAAAAAAACATATTTTCCTCACATTTCGGTGACAGAAAGTTCTGGAATCTGAGAGGAGCCACAAATTTACTTCCACCCAGCGTTCCCCCAAGTCTCCCGATAAAAATGATACCTCACTTGTGTGGGTAGGCCTAGCGGCCGCAACAACAAACACCCCAAAACACAACGTGAACACATCACAGAAAACAGAGCTGTTTTTTGCAAAGTGCCTACCTGTAGATTTTGGCCTCTAGCTCAGCCGGCACCTAGGGAAACCTACCAAACCTGTGCATTTTTTTCAAAACTAGAGACCTAGGGGAATCCAAGATGGGGTGACTTGTGGGGCTCTGACCAGGTTCTGTTACCCAGAATCCTTTGCAAACCTCAAAATTTGGCTAAAAAAACACATTTACCTCACATTTCGGTGACAGAAAGTTCTGGAATCTGAGAGGAGCCACAAATTTCCTTCCACCCAGCGTTCCCCCAAGTCCCCCGATAAAAATGATACCTCACTTGTGTGGGTAGTCCTAGCGCCCGCGACAGGAAATGTCCCAAAATACAAAGTGGGCACATCCCATTTTTTGACAGAAAACAGAGCTGTTTTTTGCAAAGTTCCTGCCTGTAGATTTTGGCCTCTAGCTCAGCCGGCACCTTGGGAAACCTACCAAAGCTATGCATTTTTTAAAACTAGAGACCTAGGGGAATCCAAGATGGGGTGACTTGTGGGGCTCTGACCAGGTTCTGTTACCCACAATCCTTTGCAAACCTCAAAATCTGGCTAAAAAAACATATTTTCCTAACATTTCGGTGACAAAAAGTTCTGGAATCCGAGAGGAGCCACAAATTTCCTTCCACCCAGCGTTTCCCCAAGTCTCCCGATAAAAATGATACCTCACTTGTGTGGGTAGGCCTAGCGCCCGCGACAGGATATGCCCCAAAACACAACGTGGACACATCACAGAAAACAGAGCTGTTTTTTGCAAAGTGCCTACCTGTAGATTTTGGCCTCTATCTCAGCCAGCACCTAGGGAAACCTACCAAACCTGTGCATTTTTGAAAATCAGAGACCTAGGGGAATCAAAGATGGGGTAACTTGTGGGGCTCTGACCAGGTTCTGTTACCCAGAGTCCTTTGCAAACCTCAAAGTTTGGCTAAAAAAAATATTTTCCTCACATTTCGGTGACAGAAAGTTCTGGAATCTGAGAGGAGCCACGAATTTCCTTCCACCCTGCGTTCCCTCAAGTCTCCCGATAAAAATGGTACCTCACTTGTGTGGGTAGGCCTAGCGCCCGCGACAGGCTATGCCCCAAAACACAACGTGAACACATCACAGAAAACAGAGCTGTTTTTTGCAAAGTGCCTACCTGTAGATTTTGGCCTCTAGCTCAGCCGGCACCTAGGGAAACCTACCAAACCTGTGCATTTTTCAAAACTAGAGACCTAGGGGAATCCAAGATGGGGTGACTTGTGGGGCTCTGACCAGGTTCTGTTACCCAGAATCCTTTGCAAACCTCACAATTTGGTAAAAAAACACATTTTCCTCACATTTCGGTGACAGAAAGTTCTGGAATCTGAGAGGAGCCACGAATTTCCTTCCACCCTGCGTTCCCTCAAGTCTCCCGATAAAAATGGTACCTCACTTGTGTGGGTAGGCCTAGCGCCCGCGACAGGCTATGCCCCAAAACACAACGTGAACACATCACAGAAAACAGAGCTGTTTTTTGCAAAGTGCCTACCTGTAGATTTTGGCCTCTAGCTCAGCCGGCACCTAGGGAAACCTACCAAACCTGTGCATTTTTCAAAACTAGAGACCTAGGGGAATCCAAGATGGGGTGACTTGTGGGGCTCTGACCAGGTTCTGTTACCCAGAATCCTTTGCAAACCTCAAAATTTGGCTAAAAAAACATATTTTCCTCACATTTCGGTGACAGAAAGTTCTGGAATCTGAGAGGAGCCACGAATTTACTTCCACCCAGCGTTCCCCCAAGTCTCCCGATAAAAATGATACCTCACTTGTGTGGGTAGGCCTAGCGGCCGCAACAACAGTCACCCCAAAACACAACGTGAACACATCACAGAAAACAGAGCTGTTTTTTGCAAAGTGCCTACCTGTAGATTTTGTCCTCTAGCTCAGCCGGCACCTAGGGAAACCTACCAAACCTGTGCATTTTTGAAAACTAGAGATCTAGGGGAATCCAAGATGGGGTGACTTGTGGGGCTCTGACCAGGTTCTGTTACCCAGAATCCTTTGCAAACCTCAAAATTTGGCTAAAAAAACATATTTTCCTCACATTTCGGTGACAGAAAGTTCTGGAATCTGAGAGGAGCCACGAATTTCCTTCCACCCTGCGTTCCCTCAAGTCTCCCGATAAAAATGGTACCTCACTTGTGTGGGTAGGCCTAGCGCCCGCGACAGGCTATGCCCCAAAACACAACGTGAACACATCACAGAAAACAGAGCTGTTTTTTGCAAAGTGCCTACCTGTAGATTTTGGCCTCTAGCTCAGCCGGCACCTAGGGAAACCTACCAAACCTGTGCATTTTTCAAAACTAGAGACCTAGGGGAATCCAAGATGGGGTGACTTGTGGGGCTCTGACCAGGTTCTGTTACCCAGAATCCTTTGCAAACCTCAAAATTTGGCTAAAAAAACATATTTTCCTCACATTTCGGTGACAGAAAGTTCTGGAATCTGAGAGGAGCCACGAATTTACTTCCACCCAGCGTTCCCCCAAGTCTCCCGATAAAAATGATACCTCACTTGTGTGGGTAGGCCTAGCGGCCGCAACAACAGACACCCCAAAACACAACGTGAACACATCACAGAAAACAGAGCTGTTTTTTGCAAAGTGCCTCCCTGTAGATTTTGGCCTCTAGCTCAGCCGGCACCTAGGGAAACCTACCAAACCTGTGCATTTTTTTCAAAACTAGAGACCTAGGGGAATCCAAGATGGGGTGACTTGTGGGGCTCTGACCAGGTTCTGTTACCCAGAATCCTTTGCAAACCTCAAAATTTGGCTAAAAAAACACATTTACCTCACATTTCGGTGACAGAAAGTTCTGGAATCTGAGAGGAGCCACAAATTTCCTTCCACCCAGCGTTCCCCCAAGTCCCCCGATAAAAATGATACCTCACTTGTGTGGGTAGTCCTAGCGCCCGCGACAGGAAATGTCCCAAAATACAAAGTGGGCACATCCCATTTTTTGACAGAAAACAGAGCTGTTTTTTGCAAAGTTCCTGCCTGTAGATTTTGGCCTCTAGCTCAGCCGGCACCTTGGGAAACCTACCAAACCTATGCATTTTTTAAAACTAGAGACCTAGGGGAATCCAAGATGGGGTGACTTGTGGGGCTCTGACAAGGTTCTGCTTCCCACAATCCTTTGCAAACCTCAAAATCTGGCTAAAAAAACATATTTTCCTCACATTTCGGTGACAAAAAGTTCTGGAATCCGAGAGGAGCCACAAATTTCCTTCCACCCAGCGTTTCCCCAAGTCTCCCGATAAAAATGATACCTCACTTGTGTGGGTAGGCCTAGCGCCCGCGACAGGATATGCCCCAAAACACAACGTGGACACATCACAGAAAACAGAGCTGTTTTTTGCAAAGTGCCTACCTGTAGATTTTGGCCTCTATCTCAGCCAGCACCTAGGGAAACCTACCAAACCTGTGCATTTTTGAAAATCAGAGACCTAGGGGAATCAAAGATGGGGTAACTTGTGGGGCTCTGACCAGGTTCTGTTACCCAGAATCCTTTGCAAACCTCAAAGTTTGGCTAAAAAAAATATTTTCCTCACATTTCGGTGACAGAAAGTTCTGGAATCTGAGAGGAGCCACGAATTTCCTTCCACCCTGCGTTCCCTCAAGTCTCCCGATAAAAATGGTACCTCACTTGTGTGGGTAGGCCTAGCGCCCGCGACAGGCTATGCCCCAAAACACAACGTGAACACATCACAGAAAACAGAGCTGTTTTTTGCAAAGTGCCTACCTGTAGATTTTGGCCTCTAGCTCAGCCGGCACCTAGGGAAACCTACCAAACCTGTGCATTTTTTAAAACTAGAGACCTAGGAGAATCCAAGATGGGGTAGCTTGTGGGGCTCTGACCAGGTTCTGTTACCCAGAATCCTTTGCAAACCTCAAAATTTGGCTAAAAAAACATATTTTCCTCACATTTCGGTGACAGAAAGTTCTGGAATCTGAGATGAGCCACGAATTTCCTTCCACCCAGCGTTCCCCCAAGTCTCCTGATAAAAATGGTACCTCACTTGTGTGGGTAGACCTGGCGCCCGCGACAGGCTATGCCCCAAAACACAACGTGAACACATCACAGAAAACAGAGCTGTTTTTTGCAAAGTGCCTACCTGTAGATTTTGGCCTCTAGCTCAGCCGGCACCTAGGGAAACCTACCAAACCTGTGCATTTTTGAAAACTAGAGATCTAGGGGAATATAAGATGGGGTGACTTGTGGGGCTCTGACCAGGTTCTGTTACCCAGAATCCTTTGCAAACCTCAAAATTTGGCTAAAAAAACATATTTTCCTCACATTTCGGTGACAGAAAGTTCTGGAATCTGAGAGGAGCCACGAATTTCCTTCCACCCTGCGTTCCCTCAAGTCTCCCGATAAAAATGGTACCTCACTTGTGTGGGTAGGCCAAGCGCCCGCGACAGGCTATGCCCCAAAACACAACGTGAACACATCACAGAAAACAGAGCTGTTTTTTGCAAAGTGCCTACCTGTAGATTTTGGCCTCTAGCTCAGCCGGCACCTAGGGAAACCTACCAAACCTGTGCATTTTTCAAAACTAGAGACCTAGGGGAATCCAAGATGGGGTGACTTGTGGGGCTCTGACCAGGTTCTGTTACCCAGAATCCTTTGCAAACCTCAAAATTTGGCTAAAAAAACATATTTTCCTCACATTTCGGTGACAGAAAGTTCTGGAATCTGAGAGGAGCCACGAATTTACTTCCACCCAGCGTTCCCCCAAGTCTCCCGATAAAAATGATACCTCACTTGTGTGGGTAGGCCTAGCGGCCGCAACAACAAACACCCCAAAACACAACGTGAACACATCACAGAAAACAGAGCTGTTTTTTGCAAAGTGCCTACCTGTAGATTTTGGCCTCTAGCTCAGCCGGCACCTAGGGAAACCTACCAAACCTGTGCATTTTTGAAAACTAGAGATCTAGGGGAATCCAAGATGGGGTGACTTGTGGGGCTCTGACCAGGTTCTGTTACCCAGAATCCTTTGCAAACCTCAAAATTTGGCTAAAAAAACATATTTTCCTCACATTTCGGTGACAGAAAGTTCTGGAATCTGAGAGGAGCCACGAATTTCCTTCCACCCTGCGTTCCTTCAAGTCTCCCGATAAAAATGGTACCTCACTTGTGTGGGTAGGCCTAGCGCCCGCGACAGGCTATGCCCCAAAACACAACGTGAACACATCACAGAAAACAGAGCTGTTTTTTGCAAAGTGCCTACCTGTAGATTTTGGCCTCTAGCTCAGCCGGCACCTAGGGAAACCTACCAAACCTGTGCATTTTTCAAAACTAGAGACCTAGGGGAATCCAAGATGGGGTGACTTGTGGGGCTCTGACCAGGTTCTGTTTACCCAGAATCCTTTGCAAACCTCAAAATTTGGCTAAAAAAACATATTTTCCTCACATTTCGGTGACAGAAAGTTCTGGAATCTGAGAGGAGCCACGAATTTACTTCCACCCAGCGTTCCCCCAAGTCTCCCGATAAAAATGATACCTCACTTGTGTGGGTAGGCCTAGCGGCCGCAACAACAAACACCCCAAAACACAACGTGAACACATCACAGAAAACAGAGCTGTTTTTTGCAAAGTGCCTCCCTGTAGATTTTGGCCTCTAGCTCAGCCGGCACCTAGGGAAACCTACCAAACCTGTGCATTTTTTTCAAAACTAGAGACCTAGGGGAATCCAAGATGGGGTGACTTGTGGGGCTCTGACCAGGTTCTGTTACCCAGAATCCTTTGCAAACCTCAAAATTTGGCTAAAAAAACACATTTACCTCACATTTCGGTGACAGAAAGTTCTGGAATCTGAGAGGAGCCACAAATTTCCTTCCACCCAGCGTTCCCCCAAGTCCCCCGATAAAAATGATACCTCACTTGTGTGGGTAGTCCTAGCGCCCGCGACAGGAAATGTCCCAAAATACAAAGTGGGCACATCCCATTTTTTGACAGAAAACAGAGCTGTTTTTTGCAAAGTTCCTGCCTGTAGATTTTGGCCTCTAGCTCAGCCGGAACCTTGGGAAACCTACCAAACCTACGCATTTTTTTAAACTAGAGACCTAGGGGAATCCAAGATGGGGTGACTTGTGGGGCTCTGACCAGGTTCTGTTACCCACAATCCTTTGCAAACCTCAAAATCTGGATAAAAAAACATATTTTCCTCACATTTCGGTGACAAAAAGTTCTGGAATCCGAGAGGAGCCACAAATTTCCTTCCACCCAGCGTTTCCCCAAGTCTCCCGATAAAAATGATACCTCACTTGTGTGGGTAGGCCTAGCGCCCGCGACAGGATATGCCCCAAAACACAACGTGGACACATCACAGAAAACAGAGCTGTTTTTTGCAAAGTGCCTACCTGTAGATTTTGGCCTCTATCTCAGCCAGCACCTAGGGAAACCTACCAAACCTGTGCATTTTTGAAAATCAGAGACCTAGGGGAATCAAATATGGGGTAACTTGTGGGGCTCTGACCAGGTTCTGTTACCCAGAATCCTTTGCAAACCTCAAAGTTTGGCTAAAAAAAATATTTTCCTCACATTTCGGTGACAGAAAGTTCTGGAATCTGAGAGGAGCCACGAATTTCCTTCCACCCTGCGTTCCCTCAAGTCTCCTGATAAAAATGGTACCTCACTTGTGTGGGTAGGCCTAGCGCCCGCGACAGGCTATGCCCCAAAACACAACGTGAACACATCACAGAAAACAGAGCTGTTTTTTGCAAAGTGCCTACCTGTAGATTTTGGCCTCTAGCTCAGCCGGCACCTAGAAAAACCTACCAAACCTGTGCATTTTTGAAAACTAGAGATCTAGGGGAATATAAGATGGGGTGACTTGTGGGGCTCTGACCAGGTTCTGTTACCCAGAATCCTTTGCAAACCTCAAAATTTGGCTAAAAAAACATATTTTCCTCACATTTCGGTGACAGAAAGTTCTGGAATCTGAGAGGAGCCACGAATTTCCTTCCACCCTGCGTTCCCTCAAGTCTCCCGATAAAAATGGTACCTCACTTGTGTGGGTAGGCCTAGCGCCCGCGACAGGCTATGCCCCAAAACACAACGTGAACACATCACAGAAAACAGAGCTGTTTTTTGCAAAGTGCCTACCTGTAGATTTTGGCCTCTAGCTCAGCCGGCACCTAGGGAAACCTACCAAACCTGTGCATTTTTCAAAACTAGAGACCTAGGGGAATCCAAGATGGGGTGACTTGTGGGGCTCTGACCAGGTTCTGTTACCCAGAATCCTTTGCAAACCTCAAAATTTGGCTAAAAAAACATATTTTCCTCACATTTCGGTGACAGAAAGTTCTGGAATCTGAGAGGAGCCACGAATTTACTTCCACCCAGCGTTCCCCCAAGTCTCCCGATAAAAATGATACCTCACTTGTGTGGGTAGGCCTAGCGGCCGCAACAACAAACACCCCAAAACACAACGTGAACACATCACAGAAAACAGAGCTGTTTTTTGCAAAGTGCCTACCTGTAGATTTTGGCCTCTAGCTCAGCCGGCACCTAGGGAAACCTACCAAACCTGTGCATTTTTTTCAAAACTAGAGACCTAGGGGAATCCAAGATGGGGTGACTTGTGGGGCTCTGACCAGGTTCTGTTACCCAGAATCCTTTGCAAACCTCAAAATTTGGCTAAAAAAACACATTTACCTCACATTTCGGTGACAGAAAGTTCTGGAATCTGAGAAGAGCCACAAATTTCCTTCCACCCAGCGTTCCCCCAAGTCCCCCGATAAAAATGATACCTCACTTGTGTGGGTAGTCCTAGCGCCCGCGACAGGAAATGTCCCAAAATACAAAGTGGGCACATCCCATTTTTTGACAGAAAACAGAGCTGTTTTTTGCAAAGTTCCTGCCTGTAGATTTTGGCCTCTAGCTCAGCCGGCACCTTGGGAAACCTACCAAACCTATGCATTTTTTAAAACTAGAGACCTAGGGGAATCCAAGATGGGGTGACTTGTGGGGCTCTGACCAGGTTCTGTTACCCACAATCCTTTGCAAACCTCAAAATCTGGCTAAAAAAACATATTTTCCTCACATTTCGGTGACAAAAAGTTCTGGAATCCGAGAGGAGCCACAAATTTCCTTCCACCCAGCGTTTCCCCAAGTCTCCCGATAAAAATGATACCTCACTTGTGTGGGTAGGCCTAGCGCCCGCGACAGGATATGCCCCAAAACACAACGTGAACACATCACAGAAAACAGAGCTGTTTTTTGCAAAGTGCCTACCTGTAGATTTTGGCCTCTATCTCAGCCAGCACCTTGGGAAACCTACCAAACCTGTGCATTTTTGAAAATCAGAGACCTAGGGGAATCAAAGATGGGGTAACTTGTGGGGCTCTGACCAGGTTCTGTTACCCAGAATCCTTTGCAAACCTCAAAGTTTGGCTAAAAAAAATATTTTCCTCACATTTCGGTGACAGAAAGTTCTGGAATCTGAGAGGAGCCATGAATTTCCTTCCACCCTGCGTTCCCTCAAGTCTCCCGATAAAAATGGTACCTCACTTGTGTGGGTAGGCCTAGCGCCCGCGACAGGCTATGCCCCAAAACACAACGTGAACACATCACAGAAAACAGAGCTGTTTTTTGCAAAGTGCCTACCTGTAGATTTTGGCCTCTAGCTCAGCCGGCACCTAGGGAAACCTACCAAACCTGTGCATTTTTGAAAACTAGAGATGTAGGGGAATATAAGATGGGGTGACTTGTGGGGCTCTGACCAGGTTCTGTTACCCAGAATCCTTTGCAAACCTCAAAATTTGGCTAAAAAAACATATTTTCCTCACATTTCGGTGACAGAAAGTTCTGGAATCTGAGAGGAGCCACGAATTTCCTTCCACCCTGCGTTCCCTCAAGTCTCCCGATAAAAATGGTACCTCACTTGTGTGGGTAGGCCTAGCGCCCGCGACAGGCTATGCCCCAAAACACAACGTGAACACATCACAGAAAACAGAGCTGTTTTTTGCAAAGTGCCTACCTGTAGATTTTGGCCTCTAGCTCAGCCGGCACCTAGGGAAACCTACCAAACCTGTGCATTTTTCAAAACTAGAGACCTAGGGGAATCCAAGATGGGGTGACTTGTGGGGCTCTGACCAGGTTCTGTTACCCAGAATCCTTTGCAAACCTCAAAATTTGGCTAAAAAAACATATTTTCCTCACATTTCGGTGACAGAAAGTTCTGGAATCTGAGAGGAGCCACGAATTTACTTCCACCCAGCGTTCCCCCAAGTCTCCCGATAAAAATGATACCTCACTTGTGTGGGTAGGCCTAGCGGCCGCAACAACAAACACCCCAAAACACAACGTGAACACATCACAGAAAACAGAGCTGTTTTTTGCAAAGTGCCTACCTGTAGATTTTGGCCTCTAGCTCAGCCGGCACCTAGGGAAACCTACCAAACCTGTGCATTTTTTTCAAAACTAGAGACCTAGGGGAATCCAAGATGGGGTGACTTGTGGGGCTCTGACCAGGTTCTGTTACCCAGAATCCTTTGCAAACCTCAAAATTTGGCTAAAAAAACACATTTACCTCACATTTCGGTGACAGAAAGTTCTGGAATCTGAGAGGAGCCACAAATTTCCTTCCACCCAGCGTTCCCCCAAGTCCCCCGATAAAAATGATACCTCACTTGTGTGGGTAGTCCTAGCGCCCGCGACAGGAAATGTCCCAAAATACAAAGTGGGCACATCCCATTTTTTGACAGAAAACAGAGCTGTTTTTTGCAAAGTTCCTGCCTGTAGATTTTGGCCTCTAGCTCAGCCGGCACCTTGGGAAACCTACCAAACCTATGCATTTTTTAAAACTAGAGACCTAGGGGAATCCAAGATGGGGTGACTTGTGGGGCTCTGACCAGGTTCTGTTACCCACAATCCTTTGCAAACCTCAAAATCTGGCTAAAAAAACATATTTTCCTCACATTTCGGTGACAAAAAGTTCTGGAATCCGAGAGGAGCCACAAATTTCCTTCCACCCAGCGTTTCCCCAAGTCTCCCGATAAAAATGATACCTCACTTGTGTGGGTAGGCATAGCGCCCGCGACAGGATATGCCCCAAAACACAACGTGGACACATCACAGAAAACAGAGCTGTTTTTTGCAAAGTGCCTACCTGTAGATTTTGGCCTCTATCTCAGCCAGCACCTAGGGAAACCTACCAAACCTGTGCATTTTTGAAAATCAGAGACCTAGGGGAATCAAAGATGGGGTAACTTGTGGGGCTCTGACCAGGTTCTGTTACCCAGAATCCTTTGCAAACCTCAAAGTTTGGCTAAAAAAAATATTTTTCTCACATTTCGGTGACAGAAAGTTCTGGAATCTGAGAGGAGCCATGAATTTCCTTCCACCCTGCGTTCCCTCAAGTCTCCCGATAAAAATGGTACCTCACTTGTGTGGGTAGGCCTAGCGCCCGCGACAGGCTATGCCCCAAAACACAACGTGAACACATCACAGAAAACAGAGCTGTTTTTTGCAAAGTGCCTACCTGTAGATTTTGGCCTCTAGCTCAGCCGGCACCTAGGGAAACCTACCAAACCTGTGCATTTTTTAAAACTAGAGATCTAGGGGAATATAAGATGGGGTGACTTGTGGGGCTCTGACCAGGTTCTGTTACCCAGAATCCTTTGCAAACCTCAAAATTTGGCTAAAAAAACATATTTTCCTCACATTTCGGTGACAGAAAGTTCTGGAATCTGAGAGGAGCCACGAATTTCCTTCCACCCTGCGTTCCCTCAAGTCTCCCGATAAAAATGGTACCTCACTTGTGTGGGTAGGCCTAGCGCCCGCGACAGGCTATGCCCCAAAACACAACGTGAACACATCACAGAAAACAGAGCTGTTTTTTGCAAAGTGCCTACCTGTAGATTTTGGCCTCTAGCTCAGCCGGCACCTAGGGAAACCTACCAAACCTGTGCATTTTTCAAAACTAGAGACCTAGGGGAATCCAAGATGGGGTGACTTGTGGGGCTCTGACCAGGTTCTGTTACCCAGAATCCTTTGCAAACCTCAAAATTTGGCTAAAAAAACATATTTTCCTCACATTTCGGTGACAGAAAGTTCTGGAATCTGAGAGGAGCCACGAATTTACTTCCACCCAGCGTTCCCCCAAGTCTCCCGATAAAAATGATACCTCACTTGTGTGGGTAGGCCTAGCGGCCGCAACAACAGACACACCAAAACACAACGTGAACACATCACAGAAAACAGAGCTGTTTTTTGCAAAGTGCCTACCTGTAGATTTTGGCCTCTAGCTCAGCCGGCACCTAGGGAAACCTACCAAACCTGTGCATTTTTGAAAACTAGAGATCTAGGGGAATCCAAGATGGGGTGACTTGTGGGGCTCTGACCAGGTTCTGTTACCCAGAATCCTTTGCAAACCTCAAAATTTGGCTCAAAAAACATATTTTCCTCACATTTCGGTGACAGAAAGTTCTGGAATCTGAGAGGAGCCACGAATTTCCTTCCACCCTGCGTTCCCTCAAGTCTCCCGATAAAAATGGTACCTCACTTGTGTGGGTAGGCCTAGCGCCCGCGACAGGCTATGCCCCAAAACACAACGTGAACACATCACAGAAAACAGAGCTGTTTTTTGCAAAGTGCCTACCTGTAGATTTTGGCCTCTAGCTCAGCCGGCACCTAGGGAAACCTACCAAACCTGTGCATTTTTCAAAACTAGAGACCTAGGGGAATCCAAGATGGGGTGACTTGTGGGGCTCTGACCAGGTTCTGTTACCCAGAATCCTTTGCAAACCTCAAAATTTGGCTAAAAAAACATATTTTCCTCACATTTCGGTGACAGAAAGTTCTGGAATCTGAGAGGAGCCACGAATTTACTTCCACCCAGCGTTCCCCCAAGTCTCCCGATAAAAATGATACCTCACTTGTGTGGGTAGGCCTAGCGGCCGCAACAACAAACACCCCAAAACACAACGTGAACACATCACAGAAAACAGAGCTGTTTTTTGCAAAGTGCCTCCCTGTAGATTTTGGCCTCTAGCTCAGCCGGCACCTAGGGAAACCTACCAAACCTGTGCATTTTTTTCAAAACTAGAGACCTAGGGGAATCCAAGATGGGGTGACTTGTGGGGCTCTGACCAGGTTCTGTTACCCAGAATCCTTTGCAAACCTCAAAATTTGGCTAAAAAAACACATTTACCTCACATTTCGGTGACAGAAAGTTCTGGAATCTGAGAGGAGCCACAAATTTCCTTCCACCCAGCGTTCCCCCAAGTCCCCCGATAAAAATGATACCTCACTTGTGTGGGTAGTCCTAGCGCCCGCGACAGGAAATGTCCCAAAATACAAAGTGGGCACATCCCATTTTTTGACAGAAAACAGAGCTGTTTTTTGCAAAGTTCCTGCCTGTAGATTTTGGCCTCTAGCTCAGCCGGCACCTTGGGAAACCTACCAAACCTATGCATTTTTTAAAACTAGAGACCTAGGGGAATCCAAGATGGGGTGACTTGTGGGGCTCTGACCAGGTTCTGTTACCCACAATCCCTTGCAAACCTCAAAATCTGGCTAAAAAAACATATTTTCCTCACATTTCGGTGACAAAAAGTTCTGGAATCCGAGAGGAGCCACAAATTTCCTTCCACCCAGCGTTTCCCCAAGTCTCCCGATAAAAATGATACCTCACTTGTGTGGGTAGGCCTAGCGCCCGCGACAGGATATGCCCCAAAACACAACGTGGACACATCACAGAAAACAGAGCTGTTTTTTGCAAAGTGCCTACCTGTAGATTTTGGCCTCTATCTCAGCCAGCACCTAGGGAAACCTACCAAACCTGTGCATTTTTGAAAATCAGAGACCTAGGGGAATCAAAGATGGGGTAACTTGTGGGGCTCTGACCAGGTTCTGTTACCCAGAATCCTTTGCAAACCTCAAAGTTTGGCTAAAAAAAATATTTTCCTCACATTTCGGTGACAGAAAGTTCTGGAATCTGAGAGGAGCCACGAATTTCCTTCCACCCTGCGTTCCCTCAAGTCTCCCGATAAAAATGGTACCTCACTTGTGTGGGTAGGCCTAGCGCCCGCGACAGGCTATGCCCCAAAACACAACGTGAACACATCACAGAAAACAGAGCTGTTTTTTGCAAAGTGCCTACCTGTAGATTTTGGCCTCTAGCTCAGCCGGCACCTAGGGAAACCTACCAAACCTGTGTATTTTTGAAAACTAGAGATCTAGGGGAATATAAGATGGGGTGACTTGTGGGGCTCTGACCAGGTTCTGTTACCCAGAATCCTTTGCAAACCTCAAAATTTGGCTAAAAAAACATATTTTCCTCACATTTCGGTGACAGAAAGTTCTGGAATCTGAGAGGAGCCACGAATTTCCTTCCACCCTGCGTTCCCTCAAGTCTCCCGATAAAAATGGTACCTCACTTGTGTGGGTAGGCCTAGCGCCCGCGACAGGCTATGCCCCAAAACACAACGTGAACACATCACAGAAAACAGAGCTGTTTTTTGCAAAGTGCCTACCTGTAGATTTTGGCCTCTAGCTCAGCCGGCACCTAGGGAAACCTACCAAACCTGTGCATTTTTTTCAAAACTAGAGACCTAGGGGAATCCAAGATGGGGTGACTTGTGGGGCTCTGACCAGGTTCTGTTACCCAGAATCCTTTGCAAACCTCAAAATTTGGCTAAAAAAACACATTTACCTCACATTTCGGTGACAGAAAGTTCTGGAATCTGAGAGGAGCCACAAATTTCCTTCCACCCAGCGTTCCCCCAAGTCCCCCGATAAAAATGATACCTCACTTGTGTGGGTAGTCCTAGCGCCCGCGACAGGAAATGTCCCAAAATACAAAGTGGGCACATCCCATTTTTTGACAGAAAACAGAGCTGTTTTTTGCAAAGTTCCTGCCTGTAGATTTTGGCCTCTAGCTCAGCCGGCACCTTGGGAAACCTACCAAACCTATGCATTTTTTAAAACTAGAGACCTAGGGGAATCCAAGATGGGGTGACTTGTGGGGCTCTGACCAGGTTCTGTTTCCCACAATCCTTTGCAAACCTCAAAATCTGGCTAAAAAAACATATTTTCCTCACATTTCGGTGACAAAAAGTTCTGGAATCCGAGAGGAGCCACAAATTTCCGTCCACCCAGCGTTTCCCCAAGTCTCCCGATAAAAATGATACCTCACTTGTGTGGGTAGGCCTAGCGCCCGCGACAGGATATGCCCCAAAACACAACTTGGACACATCACAGAAAAAAGAGCTGTTTTTTGCAAAGTGCCTACCTGTAGATTTTGGCCTCTATCTCAGCCAGCACCTAGGGAAACCTACCAAACCTGTGCATTTTTGAAAATCAGAGACCTAGGGGAATCAAAGATGGGGTAACTTGTGGGGCTCTGACCAGGTTCTGTTACCCAGAATCCTTTGCAAACCTCAAAGTTTGGCTAAAAAAAATATTTTCCTCACATTTCGGTGACAGAAAGTTCTGGAATCTGAGAGGAGCCACGAATTTCCTTCCACCCTGCATTCCCTCAAGTCTCCCGATAAAAATGGTACCTCACTTGTGTGGGTAGGCCTAGCGCCCGCGACAGGCTATGCCCCAAAACACAACGTGAACACATCACAGAAAACAGAGCTGTTTTTTGCAAAGTGCCTACCTGTAGATTTTGGCCTCTAGCTCAGCCGGCACCTAGGGAAACCTACCAAACCTGTGCATTTTTTAAAACTAGAGACCTAGGAGAATCCAAGATGGGGTGACTTGTGGGGCTCTGACCAGGTTCTGTTACCCAGAATCCTTTGCAAACCTCAAAATTTGGCTAAAAAAACATATTTTCCTCACATTTCGGTGACAGAAAGTTCTGGAATCTGAGAGGAGCCACGAATTTCCTTCCACCCTGCGTTCCCTCAAGTCTCCCGATAAAAATGGTACCTCACTTGTGTGGGTAGGCCTAGCGCCCGCGACAGGCTATGCCCCAAAACACAACGTGAACACATCACAGAAAACAGAGCTGTTTTTTGCAAAGTGCCTACCTGTAGATTTTGGCCTCTAGCTCAGCCGGGACCTAGGGAAACCTACCAAACCTGTGCATTTTTCAAAACTAGAGACCTAGGGGAATCCAAGATGGGGTGACTTGTGGGGCTCTGACCAGGTTCTGTTACCCAGAATCCTTTGCAAACCTCAAAATTTGGCTAAAAAAACATATTTTCCTCACATTTCGGTGACAGAAAGTTCTGGAATCTGAGAGGAGCCACGAATTTACTTCCACCCAGCGTTCCCCCAAGTCTCCCGATAAAAATGATACCTCACTTGTGTGGGTAGGCCTAGCGGCCGCAACAACAAGCACCCCAAAACACAACGTGAACACATCACAGAAAACAGAGCTGTTTTTTGCAAAGTGCCTACCTGTAGATTTTGGCCTCTAGCTCAGCCGGCACCTAGGGAAACCTACCAAACCTGTGCATTTTTGAAAACTAGAGATCTAGGGGAATCCAAGATGGGGTGACTTGTGGGGCTCTGACCAGGTTCTGTTACCCAGAATCCTTTGCAAACCTCAAAATTTGGCTAAAAAAACATATTTTCCTCACATTTCGGTGACAGAAAGTTCTGGAATCTGAGAGGAGCCACGAATTTCCTTCCACCCTGCGTTCCCTCAAGTCTCCCGATAAAAATGGTACCTCACTTGTGTGGGTAGGCCTAGCGCCCGCGACAGGCTATGCCCCAAAACACAACGTGAACACATCACAGAAAACAGAGCTGTTTTTTGCAAAGTGCCTACCTGTAGATTTTGGCCTCTAGCTCAGCCGGCACCTAGGGAAACCTACCAAACCTGTGCATTTTTCAAAACTAGAGACCTAGGGGAATCCAAGATGGGGTGACTTGTGGGGCTCTGACCAGGTTCTGTTACCCAGAATCCTTTGCAAACCTCAAAATTTGGCTAAAAAAACATATTTTCCTCACATTTCGGTGACAGAAAGTTCTGGAATCTGAGAGGAGCCACGAATTTACTTCCACCCAGTGTTCCCCCAAGTCTCCCGATAAAAATGATACCTCACTTGTGTGGGTAGGCCTAGCGGCCGCAACAACAAACACCCCAAAACACAACGTGAACACATCACAGAAAACAGAGCTGTTTTTTGCAAAGTGCCTCCCTGTAGATTTTGGCCTCTAGCTCAGCCGGCACCTAGGGAAACCTACCAAACCTGTGCATTTTTTTCAAAACTAGAGACCTAGGGGAATCCAAGATGGGGTGACTTGTGGGGCTCTGACCAGGTTCTGTTACCCAGAATCCTTTGCAAACCTCAAAATTTGGCTAAAAAAACACATTTACCTCACATTTCGGTGACAGAAAGTTCTGGAATCTGAGAGGAGCCACAAATTTCCTTCCACCCAGCGTTCCCCCAAGTCCCCCGATAAAAATGATACCTCACTTGTGTGGGTAGTCCTAGCGCCCGCGACAGGAAATGTCCCAAAATACAAAGTGGGCACATCCCATTTTTTGACAGAAAACAGAGCTGTTTTTTGCAAAGTTCCTGCCTGTAGATTTTGGCCTCTAGCTCTGCCGGAACCTTGGGAAACCTACCAAACCTATGCATTTTTTTAAACTAGAGACCTAGGGGAATCCAAGATGGGGTGACTTGTGGGGCTCTGACCAGGTTCTGTTACCCAGAATCCTTTGCAAACCTCAAAATTTGGCTCAAAAAACATATTTTCCTCACATTTCGGTGACAGAAAGTTCTGGAATCTGAGAGGAGCCACGAATTTCCTTCCACCCTGCGTTCCCTCAAGTCTCCCGATAAAAATGGTACCTCACTTGTGTGGGTAGGCCTAGCGCCCGCGACAGGCTATGCCCCAAAACACAACGTGAACACATCACAGAAAACAGAGCTGTTTTTTGCAAAGTGCCTACCTGTAGATTTTGGCCTCTAGCTCAGCCGGCACCTAGGGAAACCTACCAAACCTGTGCATTTTTCAAAACTAGAGACCTAGGGGAATCCAAGATGGGGTGACTTGTGGGGCTCTGACCAGGTTCTGTTACCCAGAATCCTTTGCAAACCTCAAAATTTGGCTAAAAAAACATATTTTCCTCACATTTCGGTGACAGAAAGTTCTGGAATCTGAGAGGAGCCACGAATTTACTTCCACCCAGCGTTCCCCCAAGTCTCCCGATAAAAATGATACCTCACTTGTGTGGGTAGGCCTAGCGGCCGCAACAACAAACACCCCAAAACACAACGTGAACACATCACAGAAAACAGAGCTGTTTTTTGCAAAGTGCCTCCCTGTAGATTTTGGCCTCTAGCTCAGCCGGCACCTAGGGAAACCTACCAAACCTGTGCATTTTTTTCAAAACTAGAGACCTAGGGGAATCCAAGATGGGGTGACTTGTGGGGCTCTGACCAGGTTCTGTTACCCAGAATCCTTTGCAAACCTCAAAATTTGGCTAAAAAAACACATTTACCTCACATTTCGGTGACAGAAAGTTCTGGAATCTGAGAGGAGCCACAAATTTCCTTCCACCCAGCGTTCCCCCAAGTCCCCCGATAAAAATGATACCTCACTTGTGTGGGTAGTCCTAGCGCCCGCGACAGGAAATGTCCCAAAATACAAAGTGGGCACATCCCATTTTTTGACAGAAAACAGAGCTGTTTTTTGCAAAGTTCCTGCCTGTAGATTTTGGCCTCTAGCTCAGCCGGCACCTTGGGAAACCTACCAAACCTATGCATTTTTTAAAACTAGAGACCTAGGGGAATCCAAGATGGGGTGACTTGTGGGGCTCTGACCAGGTTCTGTTACCCACAATCCTTTGCAAACCTCAAAATCTGGCTAAAAAAACATATTTTCCTCACATTTCGGTGACAAAAAGTTCTGGAATCCGAGAGGAGCCACAAATTTCCTTCCACCCAGCGTTTCCCCAAGTCTCCCGATAAAAATGATACCTCACTTGTGTGGGTAGGCCTAGCGCCCGCGACAGGATATGCCCCAAAACACAACGTGGACACATCACAGAAAACAGAGCTGTTTTTTGCAAAGTGCCTACCTGTAGATTTTGGCCTCTATCTCAGCCAGCACCTAGGGAAACCTACCAAACCTGTGCATTTTTGAAAATCAGAGACCTAGGGGAATCAAAGATGGGGTAACTTGTGGGGCTCTGACCAGGTTCTGTTACCCAGAATCCTTTGCAAACCTCAAAGTTTGGCTAAAAAAAATATTTTCCTCACATTTCGGTGACAGAAAGTTCTGGAATCTGAGAGGAGCCACGAATTTCCTTCCACCCTGCGTTCCCTCAAGTCTCCCGATAAAAATGGTACCTCACTTGTGTGGGTAGGCCTAGCGCCCGCGACAGGCTATGCCCCAAAACACAACGTGAACACATCACAGAAAACAGAGCTGTTTTTTGCAAAGTGCCTACCTGTAGATTTTGGCCTCTAGCTCAGCCGGCACCTAGGGAAACCTACCAAACCTGTGTATTTTTGAAAACTAGAGATCTAGGGGAATATAAGATGGGGTGACTTGTGGGGCTCTGACCAGGTTCTGTTACCCAGAATCCTTTGCAAACCTCAAAATTTGGCTAAAAAAACATATTTTCCTCACATTTCGGTGACAGAAAGTTCTGGAATCTGAGAGGAGCCACGAATTTCCTTCCACCCTGCGTTCCCTCAAGTCTCCCGATAAAAATGGTACCTCACTTGTGTGGGTAGGCCTAGCGCCCGCGACAGGCTATGCCCCAAAACACAACGTGAACACATCACAGAAAACAGAGCTGTTTTTTGCAAAGTGCCTACCTGTAGATTTTGGCCTCTAGCTCAGCCGGCACCTAGGGAAACCTACCAAACCTGTGCATTTTTTTCAAAACTAGAGACCTAGGGGAATCCAAGATGGGGTGACTTGTGGGGCTCTGACCAGGTTCTGTTACCCAGAATCCTTTGCAAACCTCAAAATTTGGCTAAAAAAACACATTTACCTCACATTTCGGTGACAGAAAGTTCTGGAATCTGAGAGGAGCCACAAATTTCCTTCCACCCAGCGTTCCCCCAAGTCCCCCGATAAAAATGATACCTCACTTGTGTGGGTAGTCCTAGCGCCCGCGACAGGAAATGTCCCAAAATACAAAGTGGGCACATCCCATTTTTTGACAGAAAACAGAGCTGTTTTTTGCAAAGTTCCTGCCTGTAGATTTTGGCCTCTAGCTCAGCCGGCACCTTGGGAAACCTACCAAACCTATGCATTTTTTAAAACTAGAGACCTAGGGGAATCCAAGATGGGGTGACTTGTGGGGCTCTGACCAGGTTCTGTTTCCCACAATCCTTTGCAAACCTCAAAATCTGGCTAAAAAAACATATTTTCCTCACATTTCGGTGACAAAAAGTTCTGGAATCCGAGAGGAGCCACAAATTTCCGTCCACCCAGCGTTTCCCCAAGTCTCCCGATAAAAATGATACCTCACTTGTGTGGGTAGGCCTAGCGCCCGCGACAGGATATGCCCCAAAACACAACTTGGACACATCACAGAAAAAAGAGCTGTTTTTTGCAAAGTGCCTACCTGTAGATTTTGGCCTCTATCTCAGCCAGCACCTAGGGAAACCTACCAAACCTGTGCATTTTTGAAAATCAGAGACCTAGGGGAATCAAAGATGGGGTAACTTGTGGGGCTCTGACCAGGTTCTGTTACCCAGAATCCTTTGCAAACCTCAAAGTTTGGCTAAAAAAAATATTTTCCTCACATTTCGGTGACAGAAAGTTCTGGAATCTGAGAGGAGCCACGAATTTCCTTCCACCCTGCATTCCCTCAAGTCTCCCGATAAAAATGGTACCTCACTTGTGTGGGTAGGCCTAGCGCCCGCGACAGGCTATGCCCCAAAACACAACGTGAACACATCACAGAAAACAGAGCTGTTTTTTGCAAAGTGCCTACCTGTAGATTTTGGCCTCTAGCTCAGCCGGCACCTAGGGAAACCTACCAAACCTGTGCATTTTTTAAAACTAGAGACCTAGGAGAATCCAAGATGGGGTGACTTGTGGGGCTCTGACCAGGTTCTGTTACCCAGAATCCTTTGCAAACCTCAAAATTTGGCTAAAAAAACATATTTTCCTCACATTTCGGTGACAGAAAGTTCTGGAATCTGAGAGGAGCCACGAATTTCCTTCCACCCTGCGTTCCCTCAAGTCTCCCGATAAAAATGGTACCTCACTTGTGTGGGTAGGCCTAGCGCCCGCGACAGGCTATGCCCCAAAACACAACGTGAACACATCACAGAAAACAGAGCTGTTTTTTGCAAAGTGCCTACCTGTAGATTTTGGCCTCTAGCTCAGCCGGGACCTAGGGAAACCTACCAAACCTGTGCATTTTTCAAAACTAGAGACCTAGGGGAATCCAAGATGGGGTGACTTGTGGGGCTCTGACCAGGTTCTGTTACCCAGAATCCTTTGCAAACCTCAAAATTTGGCTAAAAAAACATATTTTCCTCACATTTCGGTGACAGAAAGTTCTGGAATCTGAGAGGAGCCACGAATTTACTTCCACCCAGCGTTCCCCCAAGTCTCCCGATAAAAATGATACCTCACTTGTGTGGGTAGGCCTAGCGGCCGCAACAACAAGCACCCCAAAACACAACGTGAACACATCACAGAAAACAGAGCTGTTTTTTGCAAAGTGCCTACCTGTAGATTTTGGCCTCTAGCTCAGCCGGCACCTAGGGAAACCTACCAAACCTGTGCATTTTTGAAAACTAGAGATCTAGGGGAATCCAAGATGGGGTGACTTGTGGGGCTCTGACCAGGTTCTGTTACCCAGAATCCTTTGCAAACCTCAAAATTTGGCTAAAAAAACATATTTTCCTCACATTTCGGTGACAGAAAGTTCTGGAATCTGAGAGGAGCCACGAATTTCCTTCCACCCTGCGTTCCCTCAAGTCTCCCGATAAAAATGGTACCTCACTTGTGTGGGTAGGCCTAGCGCCCGCGACAGGCTATGCCCCAAAACACAACGTGAACACATCACAGAAAACAGAGCTGTTTTTTGCAAAGTGCCTACCTGTAGATTTTGGCCTCTAGCTCAGCCGGCACCTAGGGAAACCTACCAAACCTGTGCATTTTTCAAAACTAGAGACCTAGGGGAATCCAAGATGGGGTGACTTGTGGGGCTCTGACCAGGTTCTGTTACCCAGAATCCTTTGCAAACCTCAAAATTTGGCTAAAAAAACATATTTTCCTCACATTTCGGTGACAGAAAGTTCTGGAATCTGAGAGGAGCCACGAATTTACTTCCACCCAGTGTTCCCCCAAGTCTCCCGATAAAAATGATACCTCACTTGTGTGGGTAGGCCTAGCGGCCGCAACAACAAACACCCCAAAACACAACGTGAACACATCACAGAAAACAGAGCTGTTTTTTGCAAAGTGCCTCCCTGTAGATTTTGGCCTCTAGCTCAGCCGGCACCTAGGGAAACCTACCAAACCTGTGCATTTTTTTCAAAACTAGAGACCTAGGGGAATCCAAGATGGGGTGACTTGTGGGGCTCTGACCAGGTTCTGTTACCCAGAATCCTTTGCAAACCTCAAAATTTGGCTAAAAAAACACATTTACCTCACATTTCGGTGACAGAAAGTTCTGGAATCTGAGAGGAGCCACAAATTTCCTTCCACCCAGCGTTCCCCCAAGTCCCCCGATAAAAATGATACCTCACTTGTGTGGGTAGTCCTAGCGCCCGCGACAGGAAATGTCCCAAAATACAAAGTGGGCACATCCCATTTTTTGACAGAAAACAGAGCTGTTTTTTGCAAAGTTCCTGCCTGTAGATTTTGGCCTCTAGCTCTGCCGGAACCTTGGGAAACCTACCAAACCTATGCATTTTTTTAAACTAGAGACCTAGGGGAATCCAAGATGGGGTGACTTGTGGGGCTCTGACCAGGTTCTGTTACCCACAATCCTTTGCAAACCTCAAAATCTGGCTAAAAAAACATATTTTCCTCACATTTCGGTGACAAAAAGTTCTGGAATCCGAGAGGAGCCACAAATTTCCTTCCACCCAGCGTTTCCCCAAGTCTCCCGATAAAAATGATACCTCACTTGTGTGGGTAGGCCTAGCGCCCGCGACAGGATATGCCCCAAAACACAACGTGGACACATCACAGAAAACAGAGCTGTTTTTTGCAAAGTGCCTACCTGTAGATTTTGGCCTCTATCTCAGCCAGCACCAAGGGAAACCTACCAAACCTGTGCATTTTTGAAAATCAGAGACCTAGGGGAATCAAATATGGGGTAACTTGTGGGGCTCTGACCAGGTTCTGTTACCCAGAATCCTTTGCAAACCTCAAAGTTTGGCTAAAAAAAATATTTTCCTCACATTTCGGTGACAGAAAGTTCTGGAATCTGAGAGGAGCCACGAATTTCCTTCCACCCTGCGTTCCCTCAAGTCTCCTGATAAAAATGGTACCTCACTTGTGTGGGTAGGCCTAGCGCCCGCGACAGGCTATGCCCCAAAACACAACGTGAACACATCACAGAAAACAGAGCTGTTTTTTGCAAAGTGCCTACCTGTAGATTTTGGCCTCTAGCTCAGCCGGCACCTAGGGAAACCTACCAAACCTGTGCATTTTTGAAAACTAGAGATGTAGGGGAATATAAGATGGGGTGACTTGTGGGGCTCTGACCAGGTTCTGTTACCCAGAATCCTTTGCAAACCTCAAAATTTGGCTAAAAAAACATATTTTCCTCACATTTCGGTGACAGAAAGTTCTGGAATCTGAGAGGAGCCACGAATTTCCTTCCACCCTGCGTTCCCTCAAGTCTCCCGATAAAAATGGTACCTCACTTGTGTGGGTAGGCCTAGCGCCCGCGACAGGCTATGCCCCAAAACACAACGTGAACACATCACAGAAAACAGAGCTGTTTTTTGCAAAGTGCCTACCTGTAGATTTTGGCCTCTAGCTCAGCCGGCACCTAGGGAAACCTACCAAACCTGTGCATTTTTCAAAACTAGAGACCTAGGGGAATCCAAGATGGGGTGACTTGTGGGGCTCTGACCAGGTTCTGTTACCCAGAATCCTTTGCAAACCTCAAAATTTGGCTAAAAAAACATATTTTCCTCACATTTCGGTGACAGAAAGTTCTGGAATCTGAGAGGAGCCACAAATTTACTTCCACCCAGCGTTCCCCCAAGTCTCCCGATAAAAATGATACCTCACTTGTGTGGGTAGGCCTAGCGGCCGCAACAACAAACACCCCAAAACACAACGTGAACACATCACAGAAAACAGAGCTGTTTTTTGCAAAGTGCCTACCTGTAGATTTTGGCCTCTAGCTCAGCCGGCACCTAGGGAAACCTACCAAACCTGTGCATTTTTTTCAAAACTAGAGACCTAGGGGAATCCAAGATGGGGTGACTTGTGGGGCTCTGACCAGGTTCTGTTACCCAGAATCCTTTGCAAACCTCAAAATTTGGCTAAAAAAACACATTTACCTCACATTTCGGTGACAGAAAGTTCTGGAATCTGAGAGGAGCCACAAATTTCCTTCCACCCAGCGTTCCCCCAAGTCCCCCGATAAAAATGATACCTCACTTGTGTGGGTAGTCCTAGCGCCCGCGACAGGAAATGTCCCAAAATACAAAGTGGGCACATCCCATTTTTTGACAGAAAACAGAGCTGTTTTTTGCAAAGTTCCTGCCTGTAGATTTTGGCCTCTAGCTCAGCCGGCACCTTGGGAAACCTACCAAACCTATGCATTTTTTAAAACTAGAGACCTAGGGGAATCCAAGATGGGGTGACTTGTGGGGCTCTGACCAGGTTCTGTTACCCACAATCCTTTGCAAACCTCAAAATCTGGCTAAAAAAACATATTTTCCTCACATTTCGGTGACAAAAAGTTCTGGAATCCGAGAGGAGCCACAAATTTCCTTCCACCCAGCGTTTCCCCAAGTCTCCCGATAAAAATGATACCTCACTTGTGTGGGTAGGCCTAGCGCCCGCGACAGGATATGCCCCAAAACACAACGTGGACACATCACAGAAAACAGAGCTGTTTTTTGCAAAGTGCCTACCTGTAGATTTTGGCCTCTATCTCAGCCAGCACCTAGGGAAACCTACCAAACCTGTGCATTTTTGAAAATCAGAGACCTAGGGGAATCAAAGATGGGGTAACTTGTGGGGCTCTGACCAGGTTCTGTTACCCAGAATCCTTTGCAAACCTCAAAGTTTGGCTAAAAAAAATATTTTCCTCACATTTCGGTGACAGAAAGTTCTGGAATCTGAGAGGAGCCATGAATTTCCTTCCACCCTGCGTTCCCTCAAGTCTCCCGATAAAAATGGTACCTCACTTGTGTGGGTAGGCCTAGCGCCCGCGACAGGCTATGCCCCAAAACACAACGTGAACACATCACAGAAAACAGAGCTGTTTTTTGCAAAGTGCCTACCTGTAGATTTTGGCCTCTAGCTCAGCCGGCACCTAGGGAAACCTACCAAACCTGTGCATTTTTTAAAACTAGAGATCTAGGGGAATATAAGATGGGGTGACTTGTGGGGCTCTGACCAGGTTCTGTTACCCAGAATCCTTTGCAAACCTCAAAATTTGGCTAAAAAAACATATTTTCGTCACATTTCGGTGACAGAAAGTTCTGGAATCTGAGAGGAGCCACGAATTTCCTTCCACCCTGCGTTCCCTCAAGTCTCCCGATAAAAATGGTACCTCACTTGTGTGGGTAGGCCTAGCGCCCGCGACAGGCTATGCCCCAAAACACAACGTGAACACATCACAGAAAACAGAGCTGTTTTTTGCAAAGTGCCTACCTGTAGATTTTGGCCTCTAGCTCAGCCGGCACCTAGGGAAACCTACCAAACCTGTGCATTTTTCAAAACTAGAGACCTAGGGGAATCCAAGATGGGGTGACTTGTGGGGCTCTGACCAGGTTCTGTTACCCAGAATCCTTTGCAAACCTCAAAATTTGGCTAAAAAAACATATTTTCCTCACATTTCGGTGACAGAAAGTTCTGGAATCTGAGAGGAGCCACGAATTTACTTCCACCCAGCGTTCCCCCAAGTCTCCCGATAAAAATGATACCTCACTTGTGTGGGTAGGCCTAGCGGCCGCAACAACAGACACACCAAAACACAACGTGAACACATCACAGAAAACAGAGCTGTTTTTTGCAAAGTGCCTACCTGTAGATTTTGGCCTCTAGCTCAGCCGGCACCTAGGGAAACCTACCAAACCTGTGCATTTTTGAAAACTAGAGATCTAGGGGAATCCAAGATGGGGTGACTTGTGGGGCTCTGACCAGGTTCTGTTACCCAGAATCCTTTGCAAACCTCAAAATTTGGCTCAAAAAACATATTTTCCTCACATTTCGGTGACAGAAAGTTCTGGAATCTGAGAGGAGCCACGAATTTCCTTCCACCCTGCGTTCCCTCAAGTCTCCCGATAAAAATGGTACCTCACTTGTGTGGGTAGGCCTAGCGCCCGCGACAGGCTATGCCCCAAAACACAACGTGAACACATCACAGAAAACAGAGCTGTTTTTTGCAAAGTGCCTACCTGTAGATTTTGGCCTCTAGCTCAGCCGGCACCTAGGGAAACCTACCAAACCTGTGCATTTTTCAAAACTAGAGACCTAGGGGAATCCAAGATGGGGTGACTTGTGGGGCTCTGACCAGGTTCTGTTACCCAGAATCCTTTGCAAACCTCAAAATTTGGCTAAAAAAACATATTTTCCTCACATTTCGGTGACAGAAAGTTCTGGAATCTGAGAGGAGCCACGAATTTACTTCCACCCAGCGTTCCCCCAAGTCTCCCGATAAAAATGATACCTCACTTGTGTGGGTAGGCCTAGCGGCCGCAACAACAAACACCCCAAAACACAACGTGAACACATCACAGAAAACAGAGCTGTTTTTTGCAAAGTGCCTCCCTGTAGATTTTGGCCTCTAGCTCAGCCGGCACCTAGGGAAACCTACCAAACCTGTGCATTTTTTTCAAAACTAGAGACCTAGGGGAATCCAAGATGGGGTGACTTGTGGGGCTCTGACCAGGTTCTGTTACCCAGAATCCTTTGCAAACCTCAAAATTTGGCTAAAAAAACACATTTACCTCACATTTCGGTGACAGAAAGTTCTGGAATCTGAGAGGAGCCACAAATTTCCTTCCACCCAGCGTTCCCCCAAGTCCCCCGATAAAAATGATACCTCACTTGTGTGGGTAGTCCTAGCGCCCGCGACAGGAAATGTCCCAAAATACAAAGTGGGCACATCCCATTTTTTGACAGAAAACAGAGCTGTTTTTTGCAAAGTTCCTGCCTGTAGATTAGGGCCTCTAGCTCAGCCGGCACCTTGGGAAACCTACCAAACCTATGCATTTTTTAAAACTAGAGACCTAGGGGAATCCAAGATGGGGTGACTTGTGGGGCTCTGACCAGGTTCTGTTACCCACAATCCTTTGCAAACCTCAAAATTTGGCTAAAAAAACATATTTTCCTCACATTTCGGTGACAGAAAGTTCTGGAATCTGAGAGGAGCCACAAATTTCCTTCCACCCAGCGTTCCCCCAAGTCCCCCGATAAAAATGATACCTCACTTGTGTGGGTAGTCCTAGCGCCCGCGACAGGAAATGTCCCAAAATACAAAGTGGGCACATCCCATTTTTTGACAGAAAACAGAGCTGTTTTTTGCAAAGTTCCTGCCTGTAGATTTTGGCCTCTAGCTCAGCCGGCACCTTGGGAAACCTACCAAACCTATGCATTTTTTAAAACTAGAGACCTAGGGGAATCCAAGATGGGGTGACTTGTGGGGCTCTGACCAGGTTCTGTTACCCACAATCCTTTGCAAACCTCAAAATCTGGCTAAAAAAACATATTTTCCTCACATTTCGGTGACAAAAAGTTCTGGAATCCGAGAGGAGCCACAAATTTCCTTCCACCCAGCGTTTCCCCAAGTCTCCCGATAAAAATGATACCTCACTTGTGTGGGTAGGCCTAGCGCCCGCGACAGGATATGCCCCAAAACACAACGTGGACACATCACAGAAAACAGAGCTGTTTTTTGCAAAGTGCCTACCTGTAGATTTTGGCCTCTATCTCAGCCAGCACCTAGGGAAACCTACCAAACCTGTGCATTTTTGAAAATCAGAGACCTAGGGGAATCAAAGATGGGGTAACTTGTGGGGCTCTGACCAGGTTCTGTTACCCAGAATCCTTTGCAAACCTCAAAGTTTGGCTAAAAAAAATATTTTCCTCACATTTCGGTGACAGAAAGTTCTGGAATCTGAGAGGAGCCACGAATTTCCTTCCACCCTGCGTTCCCTCAAGTCTCCCGATAAAAATGGTACCTCACTTGTGTGGGTAGGCCTAGCGCCCGCGACAGGCTATGCCCCAAAACACAACGTGAACACATCACAGAAAACAGAGCTGTTTTTTGCAAAGTGCCTACCTGTAGATTTTGGCCTCTAGCTCAGCCGGCACCTAGGGAAACCTACCAAACCTGTGTATTTTTGAAAACTAGAGATCTAGGGGAATATAAGATGGGGTGACTTGTGGGGCTCTGACCAGGTTCTGTTACCCAGAATCCTTTGCAAACCTCAAAATTTGGCTAAAAAAACATATTTTCCTCACATTTCGGTGACAGAAAGTTCTGGAATCTGAGAGGAGCCACGAATTTCCTTCCACCCTGCGTTCCCTCAAGTCTCCCGATAAAAATGGTACCTCACTTGTGTGGGTAGGCCTAGCGCCCGCGACAGGCTATGCCCCAAAACACAACGTGAACACATCACAGAAAACAGAGCTGTTTTTTGCAAAGTGCCTACCTGTAGATTTTGGCCTCTAGCTCAGCCGGCACCTAGGGAAACCTACCAAACCTGTGCATTTTTTTCAAAACTAGAGACCTAGGGGAATCCAAGAGGGGGTGACTTGTGGGGCTCTGACCAGGTTCTGTTACCCAGAATCCTTTGCAAACCTCAAAATTTGGCTAAAAAAACACATTTACCTCACATTTCGGTGACAGAAAGTTCTGGAATCTGAGAGGAGCCACAAATTTCCTTCCACCCAGCGTTCCCCCAAGTCCCCCGATAAAAATGATACCTCACTTGTGTGGGTAGTCCTAGCGCCCGCGACAGGAAATGTCCCAAAATACAAAGTGGGCACATCCCATTTTTTGACAGAAAACAGAGCTGTTTTTTGCAAAGTTCCTGCCTGTAGATTTTGGCCTCTAGCTCAGCCGGCACCTTGGGAAACCTACCAAACCTATGCATTTTTTAAAACTAGAGACCTAGGGGAATCCAAGATGGGGTGACTTGTGGGGCTCTGACCAGGTTCTGTTTCCCACAATCCTTTGCAAACCTCAAAATCTGGCTAAAAAAACATATTTTCCTCACATTTCGGTGACAAAAAGTTCTGGAATCCGAGAGGAGCCACAAATTTCCGTCCACCCAGCGTTTCCCCAAGTCTCCCGATAAAAATGATACCTCACTTGTGTGGGTAGGCCTAGCGCCCGCGACAGGATATGCCCCAAAACACAACTTGGACACATCACAGAAAAAAGAGCTGTTTTTTGCAAAGTGCCTACCTGTAGATTTTGGCCTCTATCTCAGCCAGCACCTAGGGAAACCTACCAAACCTGTGCATTTTTGAAAATCAGAGACCTAGGGGAATCAAAGATGGGGTAACTTGTGGGGCTCTGACCAGGTTCTGTTACCCAGAATCCTTTGCAAACCTCAAAGTTTGGCTAAAAAAAATATTTTCCTCACATTTCGGTGACAGAAAGTTCTGGAATCTGAGAGGAGCCACGAATTTCCTTCCACCCTGCATTCCCTCAAGTCTCCCGATAAAAATGGTACCTCACTTGTGTGGGTAGGCCTAGCGCCCGCGACAGGCTATGCCCCAAAACACAACGTGAACACATCACAGAAAACAGAGCTGTTTTTTGCAAAGTGCCTACCTGTAGATTTTGGCCTCTAGCTCAGCCGGCACCTAGGGAAACCTACCAAACCTGTGCATTTTTTAAAACTAGAGACCTAGGAGAATCCAAGATGGGGTGACTTGTGGGGCTCTGACCAGGTTCTGTTACCCAGAATCCTTTGCAAACCTCAAAATTTGGCTAAAAAAACATATTTTCCTCACATTTCGGTGACAGAAAGTTCTGGAATCTGAGAGGAGCCACGAATTTCCTTCCACCCTGCGTTCCCTCAAGTCTCCCGATAAAAATGGTACCTCACTTGTGTGGGTAGGCCTAGCGCCCGCGACAGGCTATGCCCCAAAACACAACGTGAACACATCACAGAAAACAGAGCTGTTTTTTGCAAAGTGCCTACCTGTAGATTTTGGCCTCTAGCTCAGCCGGCACCTAGGGAAACCTACCAAACCTGTGCATTTTTCAAAACTAGAGACCTAGGGGAATCCAAGATGGGGTGACTTGTGGGGCTCTGACCAGGTTCTGTTACCCAGAATCCTTTGCAAACCTCAAAATTTGGCTAAAAAAACATATTTTCCTCACATTTCGGTGACAGAAAGTTCTGGAATCTGAGAGGAGCCACGAATTTACTTCCACCCAGCGTTCCCCCAAGTCTCCCGATAAAAATGATACCTCACTTGTGTGGGTAGGCCTAGCGGCCGCAACAACAAGCACCCCAAAACACAACGTGAACACATCACAGAAAACAGAGCTGTTTTTTGCAAAGTGCCTACCTGTAGATTTTGGCCTCTAGCTCAGCCGGCACCTAGGGAAACCTACCAAACCTGTGCATTTTTGAAAACTAGAGATCTAGGGGAATCCAAGATGGGGTGACTTGTGGGGCTCTGACCAGGTTCTGTTACCCAGAATCCTTTGCAAACCTCAAAATTTGGCTAAAAAAACATATTTTCCTCACATTTCGGTGACAGAAAGTTCTGGAATCTGAGAGGAGCCACGAATTTCCTTCCACCCTGCGTTCCCTCAAGTCTCCCGATAAAAATGGTACCTCACTTGTGTGGGTAGGCCTAGCGCCCGCGACAGGCTATGCCCCAAAACACAACGTGAACACATCACAGAAAACAGAGCTGTTTTTTGCAAAGTGCCTACCTGTAGATTTTGGCCTCTAGCTCAGCCGGCACCTAGGGAAACCTACCAAACCTGTGCATTTTTCAAAACTAGAGACCTAGGGGAATCCAAGATGGGGTGACTTGTGGGGCTCTGACCAGGTTCTGTTACCCAGAATCCTTTGCAAACCTCAAAATTTGGCTAAAAAAACATATTTTCCTCACATTTCGGTGACAGAAAGTTCTGGAATCTGAGAGGAGCCACGAATTTACTTCCACCCAGTGTTCCCCCAAGTCTCCCGATAAAAATGATACCTCACTTGTGTGGGTAGGCCTAGCGGCCGCAACAACAAACACCCCAAAACACAACGTGAACACATCACAGAAAACAGAGCTGTTTTTTGCAAAGTGCCTCCCTGTAGATTTTGGCCTCTAGCTCAGCCGGCACCTAGGGAAACCTACCAAACCTGTGCATTTTTTTCAAAACTAGAGACCTAGGGGAATCCAAGATGGGGTGACTTGTGGGGCTCTGACCAGGTTCTGTTACCCAGAATCCTTTGCAAACCTCAAAATTTGGCTAAAAAAACACATTTACCTCACATTTCGGTGACAGAAAGTTCTGGAATCTGAGAGGAGCCACAAATTTCCTTCCACCCAGCGTTCCCCCAAGTCCCCCGATAAAAATGATACCTCACTTGTGTGGGTAGTCCTAGCGCCCGCGACAGGAAATGTCCCAAAATACAAAGTGGGCACATCCCATTTTTTGACAGAAAACAGAGCTGTTTTTTGCAAAGTTCCTGCCTGTAGATTTTGGCCTCTAGCTCTGCCGGAACCTTGGGAAACCTACCAAACCTATGCATTTTTTTAAACTAGAGACCTAGGGGAATCCAAGATGGGGTGACTTGTGGGGCTCTGACCAGGTTCTGTTACCCACAATCCTTTGCAAACCTCAAAATCTGGCTAAAAAAACATATTTTCCTCACATTTCGGTGACAAAAAGTTCTGGAATCCGAGAGGAGCCACAAATTTCCTTCCACCCAGCGTTTCCCCAAGTCTCCCGATAAAAATGATACCTCACTTGTGTGGGTAGGCCTAGCGCCCGCGACAGGATATGCCCCAAAACACAACGTGGACACATCACAGAAAACAGAGCTGTTTTTTGCAAAGTGCCTACCTGTAGATTTTGGCCTCTATCTCAGCCAGCACCAAGGGAAACCTACCAAACCTGTGCATTTTTGAAAATCAGAGACCTAGGGGAATCAAATATGGGGTAACTTGTGGGGCTCTGACCAGGTTCTGTTACCCAGAATCCTTTGCAAACCTCAAAGTTTGGCTAAAAAAAATATTTTCCTCACATTTCGGTGACAGAAAGTTCTGGAATCTGAGAGGAGCCACGAATTTCCTTCCACCCTGCGTTCCCTCAAGTCTCCTGATAAAAATGGTACCTCACTTGTGTGGGTAGGCCTAGCGCCCGCGACAGGCTATGCCCCAAAACACAACGTGAACACATCACAGAAAACAGAGCTGTTTTTTGCAAAGTGCCTACCTGTAGATTTTGGCCTCTAGCTCAGCCGGCACCTAGGGAAACCTACCAAACCTGTGCATTTTTGAAAACTAGAGATGTAGGGGAATATAAGATGGGGTGACTTGTGGGGCTCTGACCAGGTTCTGTTACCCAGAATCCTTTGCAAACCTCAAAATTTGGCTAAAAAAACATATTTTCCTCACATTTCGGTGACAGAAAGTTCTGGAATCTGAGAGGAGCCACGAATTTCCTTCCACCCTGCGTTCCCTCAAGTCTCCCGATAAAAATGGTACCTCACTTGTGTGGGTAGGCCTAGCGCCCGCGACAGGCTATGCCCCAAAACACAACGTGAACACATCACAGAAAACAGAGCTGTTTTTTGCAAAGTGCCTACCTGTAGATTTTGGCCTCTAGCTCAGCCGGCACCTAGGGAAACCTACCAAACCTGTGCATTTTTCAAAACTAGAGACCTAGGGGAATCCAAGATGGGGTGACTTGTGGGGCTCTGACCAGGTTCTGTTACCCAGAATCCTTTGCAAACCTCAAAATTTGGCTAAAAAAACATATTTTCCTCACATTTCGGTGACAGAAAGTTCTGGAATCTGAGAGGAGCCACAAATTTACTTCCACCCAGCGTTCCCCCAAGTCTCCCGATAAAAATGATACCTCACTTGTGTGGGTAGGCCTAGCGGCCGCAACAACAAACACCCCAAAACACAACGTGAACACATCACAGAAAACAGAGCTGTTTTTTGCAAAGTGCCTACCTGTAGATTTTGGCCTCTAGCTCAGCCGGCACCTAGGGAAACCTACCAAACCTGTGCATTTTTTTCAAAACTAGAGACCTAGGGGAATCCAAGATGGGGTGACTTGTGGGGCTCTGACCAGGTTCTGTTACCCAGAATCCTTTGCAAACCTCAAAATTTGGCTAAAAAAACACATTTACCTCACATTTCGGTGACAGAAAGTTCTGGAATCTGAGAGGAGCCACAAATTTCCTTCCACCCAGCGTTCCCCCAAGTCCCCCGATAAAAATGATACCTCACTTGTGTGGGTAGTCCTAGCGCCCGCGACAGGAAATGTCCCAAAATACAAAGTGGGCACATCCCATTTTTTGACAGAAAACAGAGCTGTTTTTTGCAAAGTTCCTGCCTGTAGATTTTGGCCTCTAGCTCAGCCGGCACCTTGGGAAACCTACCAAACCTATGCATTTTTTAAAACTAGAGACCTAGGGGAATCCAAGATGGGGTGACTTGTGGGGCTCTGACCAGGTTCTGTTACCCACAATCCTTTGCAAACCTCAAAATCTGGCTAAAAAAACATATTTTCCTCACATTTCGGTGACAAAAAGTTCTGGAATCCGAGAGGAGCCACAAATTTCCTTCCACCCAGCGTTTCCCCAAGTCTCCCGATAAAAATGATACCTCACTTGTGTGGGTAGGCCTAGCGCCCGCGACAGGATATGCCCCAAAACACAACGTGGACACATCACAGAAAACAGAGCTGTTTTTTGCAAAGTGCCTACCTGTAGATTTTGGCCTCTATCTCAGCCAGCACCTAGGGAAACCTACCAAACCTGTGCATTTTTGAAAATCAGAGACCTAGGGGAATCAAAGATGGGGTAACTTGTGGGGCTCTGACCAGGTTCTGTTACCCAGAATCCTTTGCAAACCTCAAAGTTTGGCTAAAAAAAATATTTTCCTCACATTTCGGTGACAGAAAGTTCTGGAATCTGAGAGGAGCCATGAATTTCCTTCCACCCTGCGTTCCCTCAAGTCTCCCGATAAAAATGGTACCTCACTTGTGTGGGTAGGCCTAGCGCCCGCGACAGGCTATGCCCCAAAACACAACGTGAACACATCACAGAAAACAGAGCTGTTTTTTGCAAAGTGCCTACCTGTAGATTTTGGCCTCTAGCTCAGCCGGCACCTAGGGAAACCTACCAAACCTGTGCATTTTTGAAAACTAGAGATCTAGGGGAATATAAGATGGGGTGACTTGTGGGGCTCTGACCAGGTTCTGTTACCCAGAATCCTTTGCAAACCTCAAAATTTGGCTAAAAAAACATATTTTCCTCACATTTCGGTGACAGAAAGTTCTGGAATCTGAGAGGAGCCACGAATTTCCTTCCACCCTGCGTTCCCTCAAGTCTCCCGATAAAAATGGTACCTCACTTGTGTGGGTAGGCCTAGCGCCCGCGACAGGCTATGCCCCAAAACACAACGTGAACACATCACAGAAAACAGAGCTGTTTTTTGCAAAGTGCCTACCTGTAGATTTTGGCCTCTAGCTCAGCCGGCACCTAGGGAAACCTACCAAACCTGTGCATTTTTCAAAACTAGAGACCTAGGGGAATCCAAGATGGGGTGACTTGTGGGGCTCTGACCAGGTTCTGTTACCCAGAATCCTTTGCAAACCTCAAAATTTGGCTAAAAAAACATATTTTCCTCACATTTCGGTGACAGAAAGTTCTGGAATCTGAGAGGAGCCACGAATTTACTTCCACCCAGCGTTCCCCCAAGTCTCCCGATAAAAATGATACCTCACTTGTGTGGGTAGGCCTAGCGGCCGCAACAACAGACACACCAAAACACAACGTGAACACATCACAGAAAACAGAGCTGTTTTTTGCAAAGTGCCTACCTGTAGATTTTGGCCTCTAGCTCAGCCGGCACCTAGGGAAACCTACCAAACCTGTGCATTTTTGAAAACTAGAGATCTAGGGGAATCCAAGATGGGGTGACTTGTGGGGCTCTGACCAGGTTCTGTTACCCAGAATCCTTTGCAAACCTCAAAATTTGGCTAAAAAAACATATTTTCCTCACATTTCGGTGACAGAAAGTTCTGGAATCTGAGAGGAGCCACGAATTTCCTTCCACCCTGCGTTCCCTCAAGTCTCCCGATAAAAATGGTACCTCACTTGTGTGGGTAGGCCTAGCGCCCGCGACAGGCTATGCCCCAAAACACAACGTGAACACATCACAGAAAACAGAGCTGTTTTTTGCAAAGTGCCTACCTGTAGATTTTGGCCTCTAGCTCAGCCGGCACCTAGGGAAACCTACCAAACCTGTGCATTTTTCAAAACTAGAGACCTAGGGGAATCCAAGATGGGGTGACTTGTGGGGCTCTGACCAGGTTCTGTTACCCAGAATCCTTTGCAAACCTCAAAATTTGGCTAAAAAAACATATTTTCCTCACATTTCGGTGACAGAAAGTTCTGGAATCTGAGAGGAGCCACGAATTTACTTCCACCCAGCGTTCCCCCAAGTCTCCCGATAAAAATGATACCTCACTTGTGTGGGTAGGCCTAGCGGCCGCAACAACAAACACCCCAAAACACAACGTGAACACATCACAGAAAACAGAGCTGTTTTTTGCAAAGTGCCTCCCTGTAGATTTTGGCCTCTAGCTCAGCCGGCACCTAGGGAAACCTACCAAACCTGTGCATTTTTTTCAAAACTAGAGACCTAGGGGAATCCAAGATGGGGTGACTTGTGGGGCTCTGACCAGGTTCTGTTACCCAGAATCCTTTGCAAACCTCAAAATTTGGCTAAAAAAACACATTTACCTCACATTTCGGTGACAGAAAGTTCTGGAATCTGAGAGGAGCCACAAATTTCCTTCCACCCAGCGTTCCCCCAAGTCCCCCGATAAAAATGATACCTCACTTGTGTGGGTAGTCCTAGCGCCCGCGACAGGAAATGTCCCAAAATACAAAGTGGGCACATCCCATTTTTTGACAGAAAACAGAGCTGTTTTTTGCAAAGTTCCTGCCTGTAGATTTTGGCCTCTAGCTCAGCCGGCACCTTGGGAAACCTACCAAACCTATGCATTTTTTAAAACTAGAGACCTAGGGGAATCCAAGATGGGGTGACTTGTGGGGCTCTGACCAGGTTCTGTTACCCACAATCCTTTGCAAACCTCAAAATCTGGCTAAAAAAACATATTTTCCTCACATTTCGGTGACAAAAAGTTCTGGAATCCGAGAGGAGCCACAAATTTCCTTCCACCCAGCGTTTCCCCAAGTCTCCCGATAAAAATGATACCTCACTTGTGTGGGTAGGCCTAGCGCCCGCGACAGGATATGCCCCAAAACACAACGTGGACACATCACAGAAAACATAGCTGTTTTTTGCAAAGTGCCTACCTGTAGATTTTGGCCTCTATCTCAGCCAGCACCTAGGGAAACCTACCAAACCTGTGCATTTTTGAAAATCAGAGACCTAGGGGAATCAAAGATGGGGTAACTTGTGGGGCTCTGACCAGGTTCTGTTACCCAGAATCCTTTGCAAACCTCAAAGTTTGGCTAAAAAAAATATTTTCCTCACATTTCGGTGACAGAAAGTTCTGGAATCTGAGAGGAGCCACGAATTTCCTTCCACCCTGCGTTCCCTCAAGTCTCCCGATAAAAATGGTACCTCACTTGTGTGGGTAGGCCTAGCGCCCGCGACAGGCTATGCCCCAAAACACAACGTGAACACATCACAGAAAACAGAGCTGTTTTTTGCAAAGTGCCTACCTGTAGATTTTGGCCTCTAGCTCAGCCGGCACCTAGGGAAACCTACCAAACCTGTGTATTTTTGAAAACTAGAGATCTAGGGGAATATAAGATGGGGTGACTTGTGGGGCTCTGACCAGGTTCTGTTACCCAGAATCCTTTGCAAACCTCAAAATTTGGCTAAAAAAACATATTTTCCTCACATTTCGGTGACAGAAAGTTCTGGAATCTGAGAGGAGCCACGAATTTCCTTCCACCCTGCGTTCCCTCAAGTCTCCCGATAAAAATGGTACCTCACTTGTGTGGGTAGGCCTAGCGCCCGCGACAGGCTATGCCCCAAAACACAACGTGAACACATCACAGAAAACAGAGCTGTTTTTTGCAAAGTGCCTACCTGTAGATTTTGGCCTCTAGCTCAGCCGGCACCTAGGGAAACCTACCAAACCTATGCATTTTTCAAAACTAGAGACCTAGGGGAATCCAAGATGGGGTGACTTGTGGGGCTCTGACCAGGTTCTGTTACCCAGAATCCTTTGCAAACCTCAAAATTTGGCTAAAAAAACATATTTTCCTCACATTTCGGTGACAGAAAGTTCTGGAATCTGAGAGGAGCCACGAATTTACTTCCACCCAGCGTTCCCCCAAGTCTCCCGATAAAAATGATACCTCACTTGTGTGGGTAGGCCTAGCGGCCGCAACAACAAACACCCCAAAACACAACGTGAACACATCACAGAAAACAGAGCTGTTTTTTGCAAAGTGCGTCCCTGTAGATTTTGGCCTCTAGCTCAGCCGGCACCTAGGGAAACCTACCAAACCTGTGCATTTTTTTCAAAACTAGAGACCTAGGGGAATCCAAGATGGGGTGACTTGTGGGGCTCTGACCAGGTTCTGTTACCCAGAATCCTTTGCAAACCTCAAAATTTGGCTAAAAAAACACATTTACCTCACATTTCGGTGACAGAAAGTTCTGGAATCTGAGAGGAGCCACAAATTTCCTTCCACCCAGCGTTCCCCCAAGTCCCCCGATAAAAATGATACCTCACTTGTGTGGGTAGTCTTAGCGCCCGCGACAGGAAATGTCCCAAAATACAAAGTGGGCACATCCCATTTTTTGACAGAAAACAGAGCTGTTTTTTGCAAAGTTCCTGCCTGTAGATTTTGGCCTCTAGCTCAGCCGGCACCTTGGGAAACCTACCAAACCTATGCATTTTTTAAAACTAGAGACCTAGGGGAATCCAAGATGGGGTGACTTGTGGGGCTCTGACCAGGTTCTGTTACCCACAATCCTTTGCAAACCTCAAAATCTGGCTAAAAAAACATATTTTCCTCACATTTCGGTGACAAAAAGTTCTGGAATCCGAGAGGAGCCACAAATTTCCTTCCACCCAGCGTTTCCCCAAGTCTCCCGATAAAAATGATACCTCACTTGTGTGGGTAGGCCTAGCGCCCGCGACAGGATATGCCCCAAAACACAACGTGGACACATCACAGAAAACATAGCTGTTTTTTGCAAAGTGCCTACCTGTAGATTTTGGCCTCTATCTCAGCCAGCACCTAGGGAAACCTACCAAACCTGTGCATTTTTGAAAATCAGAGACCTAGGGGAATCAAAGATGGGGTAACTTGTGGGGCTCTGACCAGGTTCTGTTACCCAGAATCCTTTGCAAACCTCAAAGTTTGGCTAAAAAAAATATTTTCCTCACATTTCGGTGACAGAAAGTTCTGGAATCTGAGAGGAGCCACGAATTTCCTTCCACCCTGCGTTCCCTCAAGTCTCCCGATAAAAATGGTACCTCACTTGTGTGGGTAGGCCTAGCGCCCGCGACAGGCTATGCCCCAAAACACAACGTGAACACATCACAGAAAACAGAGCTGTTTTTTGCAAAGTGCCTACCTGTAGATTTTGGCCTCTAGCTCAGCCGGCACCTAGGGAAACCTACCAAACCTGTGTATTTTTGAAAACTAGAGATCTAGGGGAATATAAGATGGGGTGACTTGTGGGGCTCTGACCAGGTTCTGTTACCCAGAATCCTTTGCAAACCTCAAAATTTGGCTAAAAAAACATATTTTCCTCACATTTCGGTGACAGAAAGTTCTGGAATCTGAGAGGAGCCACGAATTTCCTTCCACCCTGCGTTCCCTCAAGTCTCCCGATAAAAATGGTACCTCACTTGTGTGGGTAGGCCTAGCGCCCGCGACAGGCTATGCCCCAAAACACAACGTGAACACATCACAGAAAACAGAGCTGTTTTTTGCAAAGTGCCTACCTGTAGATTTTGGCCTCTAGCTCAGCCGGCACCTAAGGAAACCTACCAAACCTGTGCATTTTTCAAAACTAGAGACCTAGGGGAATCCAAGATGGGGTGACTTGTGGGGCTCTGACCAGGTTCTGTTACCCAGAATCCTTTGCAAACCTCAAAATTTGGCTAAAAAAACATATTTTCCTCACATTTCGGTGACAGAAAGTTCTGGAATCTGAGAGGAGCCACGAATTTACTTCCACCCAGCGTTCCCCCAAGTCTCCCGATAAAAATGATACCTCACTTGTGTGGGTAGGCCTAGCGGCCGCAACAACAAACACCCCAAAACACAACGTGAACACATCAGAGAAAACAGAGCTGTTTTTTGCAAAGTGCCTACCTGTAGATTTTGGCCTCTAGCTCAGCCGGCACCTAGGGAAACCTACCAAACCTGTGCATTATTGAAAACTAGAGATCTAGGGGAATCCAAGATGGGGTGACTTGTGGGGCTCTGACCAGGTTCTGTTACCCAGAATCCTTTGCAAACCTCAAAATGTGGCTAAAAAAACATATTTTCCTCACATTTCGGTGACAGAAAGTTCTGGAATCTGAGAGGAGCCACGAATTTCCTTCCACCCTGCGTTCCCTCAAGTCTCCCGATAAAAATGGTACCTCACTTGTGTGGGTAGGCCTAGCGCCCGCGACAGGCTATGCCCCAAAACACAACGTGAACACATCACAGAAAACAGAGCTGTTTTTTGCAAAGTGCCTACCTGTAGATTTTGGCCTCTAGCTCAGCCGGCACCTAGGGAAACCTACCAAACCTGTGCATTTTTCAAAACTAGAGACCTAGGGGAATCCAAGATGGGGTGACTTGTGGGGCTCTGACCAGGTTCTGTTACCCAGAATCCTTTGCAAACCTCAAAATTTGGCTAAAAAAACATATTTTCCTCACATTTCGGTGACAGAAAGTTCTGGAATCTGAGAGGAGCCACGAATTTACTTCCACCCAGCGTTCCCCCAAGTCTCCCGATAAAAATGATACCTCACTTGTGTGGGTAGGCCTAGCGGCCGCAACAACAAACACCCCAAAACACAACGTGAACACATCACAGAAAACAGAGCTGTTTTTTGCAAAGTGCCTACCTGTAGATTTTGGCCTCTAGCTCAGCCGGCACCTAGGGAAACATACCAAACCTGTGCATTTTTTTCAAAACTAGAGACCTAGGGGAATCCAAGATGGGGTGACTTGTGGGGCTCTGACCAGGTTCTGTTACCCAGAATCCTTTGCAAACCTCAAAATTTGGCTAAAAAAACACATTTACCTCACATTTCGGTGACAGAAAGTTCTGGAATCTGAGAGGAGCCACAAATTTCCTTCCACCCAGCGTTCCCCCAAGTCCCCCGATAAAAATGATACCTCACTTGTGTGGGTAGTCCTAGCGCCCGCGACAGGATATGCCCCAAAACACAACGTGGACACATCACAGAAAACAGAGCTGTTTTTTGCAAAGTGCCTACCTGTAGATTTTGGCCTCTATCTCAGCCAGCACCTAGGGAAACCTACCAAACCTGTGCATTTTTGAAAATCAGAGACCTAGGGGAATCAAAGATGGGGTAACTTGTGGGGCTCTGACCAGGTTCTGTTACCCAGAATCCTTTGCAAACCTCAAAGTTTGGCTAAAAAAAATATTTTCCTCACATTTCGGTGACAGAAAGTTCTGGAATCTGAGAGGAGCCACGAATTTCCTTCCACCCTGCGTTCCCTCAAGTCTCCCGATAAAAATGGTACCTCACTTGTGTGGGTAGGCCTAGCGCCCGCGACAGGCTATGCCCCAAAACACAACGTGAACACATCACAGAAAACAGAGCTGTTTTTTGCAAAGTGCCTACCTGTAGATTTTGGCCTCTAGCTCAGCCGGCACCTAAGGAAACCTACCAAACCTGTGCATTTTTCAAAACTAGAGACCTAGGGGAATCCAAGATGGGGTGACTTGTGGGGCTCTGACCAGGTTCTGTTACCCAGAATCCTTTGCAAACCTCAAAATTTGGCTAAAAAAACATATTTTCCTCACATTTCGGTGACAGAAAGTTCTGGAATCTGAGAGGAGCCACGAATTTCCTTCCACCCTGCGTTCCCTCAAGTCTCCCGATAAAAATGGTACCTCACTTGTGTGGGTAGGCCTAGCGCCCGCGACAGGCTATGCCCCAAAACACAACGTGAACACATCACAGAAAACAGAGCTGTTTTTTGCAAAGTGCCTACCTGTAGATTTTGGCCTCTAGCTCAGCCGGCACCTAAGGAAACCTACCAAACCTGTGCATTTTTCAAAACTAGAGACCTAGGGGAATCCAAGATGGGGTGACTTGTGGGGCTCTGACCAGGTTCTGTTACCCAGAATCCTTTGCAAACCTCAAAATTTGGCTAAAAAAACATATTTTCCTCACATTTCGGTGACAGAAAGTTCTGGAATCTGAGAGGAGCCACGAATTTACTTCCACCCAGCGTTCCCCCAAGTCTCCCGATAAAAATGATACCTCACTTGTGTGGGTAGGCCTAGCGGCCGCAACAACAAACACCCCAAAACACAACGTGAACACATCAGAGAAAACAGAGCTGTTTTTTGCAAAGTGCCTACCTGTAGATTTTGGCCTCTAGCTCAGCCGGCACCTAGGGAAACCTACCAAACCTGTGCATTATTGAAAACTAGAGATCTAGGGGAATCCAAGATGGGGTGACTTGTGGGGCTCTGACCAGGTTCTGTTACCCAGAATCCTTTGCAAACCTCAAAATGTGGCTAAAAAAACATATTTTCCTCACATTTCGGTGACAGAAAGTTCTGGAATCTGAGAGGAGCCACGAATTTCCTTCCACCCTGCGTTCCCTCAAGTCTCCCGATAAAAATGGTACCTCACTTGTGTGGGTAGGCCTAGCGCCCGCGACAGGCTATGCCCCAAAACACAACGTGAACACATCACAGAAAACAGAGCTGTTTTTTGCAAAGTGCCTACCTGTAGATTTTGGCCTCTAGCTCAGCCGGCACCTAGGGAAACCTACCAAACCTGTGCATTTTTCAAAACTAGAGACCTAGGGGAATCCAAGATGGGGTGACTTGTGGGGCTCTGACCAGGTTCTGTTACCCAGAATCCTTTGCAAACCTCAAAATTTGGCTAAAAAAACATATTTTCCTCACATTTCGGTGACAGAAAGTTCTGGAATCTGAGAGGAGCCACGAATTTACTTCCACCCAGCGTTCCCCCAAGTCTCCCGATAAAAATGATACCTCACTTGTGTGGGTAGGCCTAGCGGCCGCAACAACAAACACCCCAAAACACAACGTGAACACATCACAGAAAACAGAGCTGTTTTTTGCAAAGTGCCTACCTGTAGATTTTGGCCTCTAGCTCAGCCGGCACCTAGGGAAACATACCAAACCTGTGCATTTTTTTCAAAACTAGAGACCTAGGGGAATCCAAGATGGGGTGACTTGTGGGGCTCTGACCAGGTTCTGTTACCCAGAATCCTTTGCAAACCTCAAAATTTGGCTAAAAAAACACATTTACCTCACATTTCGGTGACAGAAAGTTCTGGAATCTGAGAGGAGCCACAAATTTCCTTCCACCCAGCGTTCCCCCAAGTCCCCCGATAAAAATGATACCTCACTTGTGTGGGTAGTCCTAGCGCCCGCGACAGGATATGCCCCAAAACACAACGTGGACACATCACAGAAAACAGAGCTGTTTTTTGCAAAGTGCCTACCTGTAGATTTTGGCCTCTATCTCAGCCAGCACCTAGGGAAACCTACCAAACCTGTGCATTTTTGAAAATCAGAGACCTAGGGGAATCAAAGATGGGGTAACTTGTGGGGCTCTGACCAGGTTCTGTTACCCAGAATCCTTTGCAAACCTCAAAGTTTGGCTAAAAAAAATATTTTCCTCACATTTCGGTGACAGAAAGTTCTGGAATCTGAGAGGAGCCACGAATTTCCTTCCACCCTGCGTTCCCTCAAGTCTCCCGATAAAAATGGTACCTCACTTGTGTGGGTAGGCCTAGCGCCCGCGACAGGCTATGCCCCAAAACACAACGTGAACACATCACAGAAAACAGAGCTGTTTTTTGCAAAGTGCCTACCTGTAGATTTTGGCCTCTAGCTCAGCCGGCACCTAAGGAAACCTACCAAACCTGTGCATTTTTCAAAACTAGAGACCTAGGGGAATCCAAGATGGGGTGACTTGTGGGGCTCTGACCAGGTTCTGTTACCCAGAATCCTTTGCAAACCTCAAAATTTGGCTAAAAAAACATATTTTCCTCACATTTCGGTGACAGAAAGTTCTGGAATCTGAGAGGAGCCACGAATTTACTTTCACCCAGCGTTCCCCCAAGTCTCCCGATAAAAATGATACCTCACTTGTGTGGGTAGGCCTAGCGGCCGCAACAACAAACACCCCAAAACACAACGTGAACACATCACAGAAAACAGAGCTGTTTTTTGCAAAGTGACTACCTGTAGATTTTGGGCTCTAGCTCAGCCGGCACCTAGGGAAACCTACCAAACCTGTGCATTATTGAAAACTA
Source organism: Pleurodeles waltl (assembly GCF_031143425.1). NCBI lineage: Eukaryota > Metazoa > Chordata > Amphibia > Caudata > Salamandridae > Pleurodeles > Pleurodeles waltl. Next base: position 222,966,463 of record NC_090439.1, read on the forward strand.
GAGATCTAGGGGAATCCAAGATGGGGTGACTTGTGGGGCTCTGACCAGGTTCTGTTACCCAGAATCCTTTGCAAACCTCAAAATTTGGCTAAAAAAACATATTTTCCTCACATTTCGGTGACAGAAAGTTCTGGAATCTGAGAGGAGCCACGAATTTCCTTCCACCCTGCGTTCCCTCAAGTCTCCCGATAAAAATGGTACCTCACTTGTGTGGGTAGGCCTAGCGCCCGCGACAGGCTATGCCCCAAAACACAACGTGAACACATCACAGAAAACAGAGCTGTTTTTTGCAAAGTGCCTACCTGTAGATTTTGGCCTCTAGCTCAGCCGGCACCTAGGGAAACCTACCAAACCTGTGCATTTTTCAAAACTAGAGACCTAGGGGAATCCAAGATGGGGTGACTTGTGGGGCTCTGACCAGGTTCTGTTACCCAGAATCCTTTGCAAACCTCAAAATTTGGCTAAAAAAACATATTTTCCTCACATTTAGGTGACAGAAAGTTCTGGAATCTGAGAGGAGCCACGAATTTACTTCCACCCAGCGTTCCCCCAAGTCTCCCGATAAAAATGGTACCTCACTTGTGTGGGTAGGCCCAGCGCCCTCGACAGGATATGCCCCAAAACACAACGTGGACACATCACAGAAAACAGAGCTGTTTTTTGCAAAGTGCCTACCTGTAGATTTTGGCCTCTAGCTCAGCCGGCACCTAGGGAAACCTACCAAACATGTGCATTTTTTAAAACTAGAGACTTAGGGGAATCCAAGTTGGGGTGACTTGTGGGGCTCTGACCAGGTTCTGTTACCCAGAATCCTTTGCAAACCTCAAAGTTTGGCTAAAAAAAATATTTTCCTCACATTTCGGTGACAGAAAGTTCTGGAATCTGAGAGGAGCCACGAATTTCCTTCCACCCTGCGTTCCCTCAAGTCTCCCGATAAAAATGGTACCTCACTTGTGTGGGTAGGCCTAGCGCCCGCGACAGGCTATGCCCCAAAACACAACGTGAACACATCACAGAAAACAGAGCTGTTTTTTGCAAAGTGCCTACCTGTAGATTTTGGCCTCTAGCTCAGCCGGCACCTAGGGAAACCTACCAAACCTGTGCATTTTTGAAAACTAGAGATCTAGGGGAATATAAGATGGGGTGACTTGTGGGGCTCTGACCAGTTTCTGTTACCCAGAATCGTTTGCAAACCTCAAAATTTGGCTAAAAAAACATATTTTCCTCACATTTCGGTGACAGAAAGTTCTGGAATCTGAGATGAGCCACGAATTTCCTTCCACCCAGCGTTCCCTCAAGTCTCCCGATAAAAATGGTACCTCACTTGTGTGGGTAGGCCTAGCGCCCGCGACAGGCTATGCCCCAAAACACAACGTGAACACATCACAGAAAACAGAGCTGTTTTTTGCAAAGTGCCTACCTGTAGATTTTGGCCTCTAGCTCAGCCGGCACCTAGGGAAACCTACCAAACCTGTGCATTTTTCAAAACTAGAGACCTAGGGGAATCCAAGATGGGGTGACTTGTGGGGCTCTGACCAGGTTCTGTTACCCAGAATCCTTTGCAAACCTCAAAATTTGGCTAAAAAAACATATTTTCCTCACATTTCGGTGACAGAAAGTTCTGGAATCTGAGGTGATCCACGAATTTCCTTCCACCCAGCGTTCCCCCAAGTCTCCCGATAAAAATGATACCTCACTTGTGTGGGTAGGCCTAGCGGCCGCAACAACAAACACCCCAAAACACAACGTGAACACATCACAGAAAACAGAGCTGTTTTTTGCAAAGTGCCTACCTGTAGATTTTGGCCTCTAGCTCAGCCGGCACCTAGGGAAACCTACCAAACCTGTGCATTTTTCAAAACTAGAGATCTAGGGGAATCCAAGATGGGGTGACTTGTGGGGCTCTGACCAGGTTCTGTTACCCAGAATCCTTTGCAAACCTCAAAATTTGGCTAAAAAAACATATTTTCCTCACATTTCGGTGACAGAAAGTTCTGGAATCTGAGAGGAGCCACGAATTTACTTCCACCCAGCGTTCCCCCAAGTCTCCCGATAAAAATGATACCTCACTTGTGTGGGTAGGCCTAGCGGACGCAACAACAAACACCCCAAAACACAACGTGAACACATCACAGAAAACAGAGCTGTTTTTTGCAAAGTGCCTCCCTGTAGATTTTGGCCTCTAGCTCAGCCGGCACCTAGGGAAACCTACCAAACCTGTGCATTTTTTTCAAAACTAGAGACCTAGGGGAATCCAAGATGGGGTGACTTGTGGGGCTCTGACCAGGTTCTGTTACCCAGAATCCTTTGCAAACCTCAAAATTTGGCTAAAAAAACATATTTTCCTCACATTTCGGTGACAGAAAGTTCTGGAATCTGAGAGGAGCCACAAATTTCCTTCCACCCAGCGTTCCCCCAAGTCCCCCGATAAAAATGATACCTCACTTGTGTGGGTAGTCCTAGCGCCCGCGACAGGAAATGTCCCAAAATACAAAGTGGGCACATCCCATTTTTTGACAGAAAACAGAGCTGTTTTTTGCAAAGTTCCTGCCTGTAGATTTTGGCCTCTAGCTCAGCCGGCACCTTGGGAAACCTACCAAACCTATGCATTTTTTAAAACTAGAGACCTAGGGGAATCCAAGATGGGGTGACTTGTGGGGCTCTGACCAGGTTCTGTTACCCACAATCCTTTGCAAACCTCAAAATCTGGCTAAAAAAACATATTTTCCTCACATTTCGGTGACAAAAAGTTCTGGAATCCGAGAGGAGCCACAAATTTCCTTCCACCCAGCGTTTCCCCAAGTCTCCCGATAAAAATGATACCTCACTTGTGTGGGTAGGCCTAGCGCCCGCGACAGGATATGCCCCAAAACACAACGTGGACACATCACAGAAAACAGAGCTGTTTTTTGCAAAGTGCCTACCTGTAGATTTTGGCCTCTATCTCAGCCAGAACCTAGGGAAACCTACCAAACCTGTGCATTTTTGAAAATCAGAGACCTAGGGGAATCAAAGATGGGGTAACTTGTGGGGCTCTGACCAGGTTCTGTTACCCAGAATCCTTTGCAAACCTCAAAGTTTGGCTAAAAAAAATATTTTCCTCACATTTCGGTGACAGAAAGTTCTGGAATCTGAGAGGAGCCACGAATTTCCTTCCACCCTGCGTTCCCTCAAGTCTCCCGATAAAAATGGTACCTCACTTGTGTGGGTAGGCCTAGCGCCCGCGACAGGCTATGCCCCAAAACACAACGTGAACACATCACAGAAAACAGAGCTGTTTTTTGCAAAGTGCCTACCTGTAGATTTTGGCCTCTAGCTCAGCCGGCACCTAGGGAAACCTACCAAACCTGAGCATTTTTGAAAACTAGAGATCTAGGGGAATATAAGATGGGGTGACTTGTGGGGCTCTGACCAGGTTCTGTTACCCAGAATCGTTTGCAAACCTCAAAATTTGGCTAAAAAAACATATTTTCCTCACATTTCGGTGACAGAAAGTTCTGGAATCTGAGAGGAGCCACGAATTTCCTTCCACCCTGCGTTCCCTCAAGTCTCCCGATAAAAATGGTACCTCACTTGTGTGGGTAGGCCTAGCGCCCGCGACAGGCTATGCCCCAAAACACAACGTGAACACATCACAGAAAACAGAGCTGTTTTTTGCAAAGTGCCTACCTGTAGATTTTGGCCTCTAGCTCAGCCGGCACCTAGGGAAACCTACCAAACCTGTGCATTTTTCAAAACTAGAGACCTAGGGGAATCCAAGATGGGTGACTTGTGGGGCTCTGACCAGGTTCTGTTACCCAGAATCCTTTGCAAACCTCAAAATTTGGCTAAAAAAACATATTTTCCTCACATTTCGGTGACAGAAAGTTCTGGAATCTGAGAGGAGCCACGAATTTACTTCCACCCAGCGTTCCCCCAAGTCTCCCGATAAAAATGATACCTCACTTGTGTGGGTAGGCCTAGCGGCCGCAACAACAAACACCCCAAAACACAACGTGAACACATCACAGAAAACAGAGCTGTTTTTTGCAAAGTGCCTACCTGTAGATTTTGGCCTCTATCTCAGCCGGCACCTAGGGAAACCTACCAAACCTGTGCATTTTTTAAAACTAGAGACCTAGGAGAATCCAAGATGGGGTAGCTTGTGGGGCTCTGACCAGGTTCTGTTACCCAGAATCCTTTGCAAACCTCAAAATTTGGCTAAAAAAACATATTTTCCTCACATTTCGGTGACAGAAAGTTCTGGAATCTGAGATGAGCCACGAATTTCCTTCCACCCAGCGTTCCCCCAAGTCTCCTGATAAAAATGGTACCTCACTTGTGTGGGTAGACCTGGCGCCCGCGACAGGCTATGCCCCAAAACACAACGTGAACACATCACAGAAAACAGAGCTGTTTTTTGCAAAGTGTCTACCTGTAGATTTTGGCCTCTAGCTCAGCCGGCACCTAGGGAAACCTACCAAACCTGTGCATTTTTCAAAACTAGAGACCTAGGGGAATCCAAGATGGGGTGACTTGTGGGGCTCTGACCAGGTTCTGTTACCCAGAATCCTTTGCAAACCTCAAAATTTGGCTAAAAAAACATATTTTCCTCACATTTCGGTGACAGAAAGTTCTGGAATCTGAGATGAGCCACGAATTTCCTTTCACCCAGCGTTCCCCCAAGTCTCCTGATAAAAATGGTACCTCACTTGTGTGGGTAGACCTGGCGCCCGCGACAGGCTATGCCCCAAAACACAACGTGAACACATCACAGAAAACAGAGCTGTTTTTTGCAAAGTGCCTACCTGTAGATTTTGGCCTCTAGCTCAGCCGGCACCTAGGGAAACCTACCAAACCTGTGCATTTTTCAAAACTAGAGACCTAGGGGAATCCAAGATGGGGTGACTTGTGGGGCTCTGACCAGGTTCTGTTACCCAGAATCCTTTGCAAACCTCAAAATTTGGCTAAAAAAACATATTTTCCTCACATTTAGGTGACAGAAAGTTCTGGAATCTGAGAGGAGCCACGAATTTACTTCCACCCAGCGTTCCCCCAAGTCTCCCGATAAAAATGGTACCTCACTTGTGTGGGTAGGCCCAGCGCCCTCGACAGGATATGCCCCAAAACACAACGTGGACACATCACAGAAAACAGAGCTGTTTTTTGCAAAGTGCCTACCTGTAGATTTTGGCCTCTAGCTCAGCCGGCACCTAGGGAAACCTACCAAACCTGTGCATTTTTTAAAACTAGAGACCTAGGAGAATCCAAGATGGGGTAGCTTGTGGGGCTCTGACCAGGTTCTGTTACCCAGAATCCTTTGCAAACCTCAAAATTTGGCTAAAAAAACATATTTTCCTCACATTTCGGTGACAGAAAGTTCTGGAATCTGAGATGAGCCACGAATTTCCTTCCACCCAGCGTTCCCCCAAGTCTCCTGATAAAAATGGTACCTCACTTGTGTGGGTAGACCTGGCGCCCGCGACAGGCTATGCCCCAAAACACAACGTGAACACATCACAGAAAACAGAGCTGTTTTTTGCAAAGTGCCTACCTGTAGATTTTGGCCTCTAGCTCAGCCGGCACCTAGGGAAACCTACCAAACCTGTGCATTTTTCAAAACTAGAGACCTAGGGGAATCCAAGATGGGGTGACTTGTGGGGCTCTGACCAGGTTCTGTTACCCAGAATCCTTTGCAAACCTCAAAATTTGGCTAAAAAAACATATTTTCCTCACATTTCGGTGACAGAAAGTTCTGGAATCTGAGATGAGCCACGAATTTCCTTCCACCCAGCGTTCCCCCAAGTCTCCTGATAAAAATGGTACCTCACTTGTGTGGGTAGACCTGGCGCCCGCGACAGGCTATGCCCCAAAACACAACGTGAACACATCACAGAAAACAGAGCTGTTTTTTGCAAAGTGCCTACCTGTAGATTTTGGCCTCTAGCTCAGCCGGCACCTAGGGAAACCTACCAAACATGTGCATTTTTTAAAACTAGAGACTTAGGGGAATCCAAGTTGGGGTGACTTGTGGGGCTCTGACCAGGTTCTGTTACCCAGAATCCTTTGCAAACCTCAAAGTTTGGCTAAAAAAAATATTTTCCTCACATTTCGGTGACAGAAAGTTCTGGAATCTGAGAGGAGCCACGAATTTCCTTCCACCCTGCGTTCCCTCAAGTCTCCCGATAAAAATGGTACCTCACTTGTGTGGGTAGGCCTAGCGCCCGCGACAGGCTATGCCCCAAAACACAACGTGAACACATCACAGAAAACAGAGCTGTTTTTTGCAAAGTGCCTACCTGTAGATTTTGGCCTCTAGCTCAGCCGGCACCTAGGGAAACCTACCAAACCTGTGCATTTTTGAAAACTAGAGATCTAGGGGAATATAAGATGGGGTGACTTGTGGGGCTCTGACCAGGTTCTGTTACCCAGAATCGTTTGCAAACCTCAAAATTTGGCTAAAAAAACATATTTTCCTCACATTTCGGTGACAGAAAGTTCTGGAATCTGAGAGGAGCCACAAATTTCCTTCCACCCTGCGTTCCCTCAAGTCTCCCGATAAAAATGGTACCTCACTTGTGTGGGTAGGCCTAGCGCCCGCGACAGGCTATGCCCCAAAACACAACGTGAACACATCACAGAAAACAGAGCTGTTTTTTGCAAAGTGCCTACCTGTAGATTTTGGCCTCTAGCTCAGCCGGCACCTAGGGAAACCTACCAAACCTGTGCATTTTTCAAAACTAGAGACCTAGGGGAATCCAACATGGGGTGACTTGTGGGGCTCTGACCAGGTTCTGTTACCCAGAATCCTTTGCAAACCTCAAAATTTGGCTAAAAAAACATATTTTCCTCACATTTCGGTGACAGAAAGTTCTGGAATCTGAGAGGAGCCACGAATTTACTTCCACCCAGCGTTCCCCCAAGTCTCCCGATAAAAATGATACCTCACTTGTGTGGGTAGGCCTAGCGGCCGCAACAACAAACACCCCAAAACACAACGTGAACACATCACAGAAAACAGAGCTGTTTTTTGCAAAGTGCCTACCTGTAGATTTTGGCCTCTAGCTCAGCCGGCACCTAGGGAAACCTACCAAACCTGTGCATTTTTGAAAACTAGAGATCTAGGGGAATCCAAGATGGGGTGACTTGTGGGGCTCTGACCAGGTTCTGTTACCCAGAATCCTTTGCAAACCTCAAAATTTGGCTAAAAAAACATATTTTCCTCACATTTCGGTGACAGAAAGTTCTGGAATCTGAGAGGAGCCACGAATTTACTTCCACCCAGCGTTCCCCCAAGTCTCCCGATAAAAATGATACCTCACTTGTGTGGGTAGGCCTAGCGGACGCAACAACAAACACCCCAAAACACAACGTGAACACATCACAGAAAACAGAGCTGTTTTTTGCAAAGTGCCTCCCTGTAGATTTTGGCCTCTAGCTCAGCCGGCACCTAGGGCAACCTACCAAACCTGTGCATTTTTTTCAAAACTAGAGACCTAGGGGAATCCAAGATGGGGTGACTTGTGGGGCTCTGACCAGGTTCTGTTACCCAGAATCCTTTGCAAACCTCAAAATTTGGCTAAAAAAACATATTTTCCTCACATTTCGGTGACAGAAAGTTCTGGAATCTGAGAGGAGCCACAAATTTCCTTCCACCCAGCGTTCCCCCAAGTCCCCCGATAAAAATGATACCTCACTTGTGTGGGTAGTCCTAGCGCCCGCGACAGGAAATGTCCCAAAATACAAAGTGGGCACATCCCATTTTTTGACAGAAAACAGAGCTGTTTTTTGCAAAGTTCCTGCCTGTAGATTTTGGCCTCTAGCTCAGCCGGCACCTTGGGAAACCTACCAAACCTATACATTTTTTAAAACTAGAGACCTAGGGGAATCCAAGATGGGGTGACTTGTGGGGCTCTGACCAGGTTCTGTTACCCACAATCCTTTGCAAACCTCAAAATCTGGCTAAAAAAAGATATTTTCCTCACATTTCGGTGACAAAAAGTTCTGGAATCCGAGAGGAGCCACAAATTTCCTTCCACCCAGCGTTTCCCCAAGTCTCCCGATAAAAATGATACCTCACTTGTGTGGGTAGGCCTAGCGCCCGCGACAGGATATGCCCCAAAACACAACGTGGACACATCACAGAAAACAGAGCTGTTTTTTGCAAAGTGCCTACCTGTAGATTTTGGACTCTAGCTCAGCCGGCACCTAGGGAAACCTACCAAACCTGTGCATTTTTGAAAACTAGAGATCTAGGGGAATATAAGATGGGGTGACTTGTGGGGCTCTGACCAGGTTCTGTTACCCAGAATCGTTTGCAAACCTCAAAATTTGGCTAAAAAAACATATTTTCCTCACATTTCGGTGACAGAAAGTTCTGGAATCTGAGAGGAGCCACGAATTTCCTTCCACCCTGCGTTCCCTCAAGTCTCACGATAAAAATGGTACCTCACTTGTGTGGGTAGGCCTAGCGCCCGCGACAGGCTATGCCCCAAAACACAACGTGAACACATCACAGAAAACAGAGCTGTTTTTTGCAAAGTGCCTACCTGTAGATTTTGGCCTCTAGCTCAGCCGGCACCTAGGGAAACCTACCAAACCTGTGCATTTTTCAAAACTAGAGACCTAGGGGAATCCAAGATGGGGTGACTTGTGGGGCTCTGACCAGGTTCTGTTACCCAGAATCCTTTGCAAACCTCAAAATTTGGCTAAAAAAACATATTTTCCTCACATTTCGGTGACAGAAAGTTCTGGAATCTGAGAGGAGCCACTAATTTACTTCCACCCAGCGTTCCCCCAAGTCTCCCGATAAAAATGATACCTCACTTGTGTGGGTAGGCCTAGCGGCCGCAACAACTAACACCCCAAAACACAACGTGAACACATCACAGAAAACAGAGCTGTTTTTTGCAAAGTGCCTCCCTGTAGATTTTGGCCTCTATCTCAGCCGGCACCTAGGGAAACCTACCAAACCTGTGCATTTTTTAAAACTAGAGACCTAGGAGAATCCAAGATGGGGTAGCTTGTGGGGCTCTGACCAGGTTCTGTTACCCAGAATCCTTTGCAAACCTCAAAATTTGGCTAAAAAAACATATTTTCCTCACATTTCGGTGACAGAAAGTTCTGGAATCTGAGATGAGCCACGAATTTCCTTCCACCCAGCGTTCCCCCAAGTCTCCTGATAAAAATGGTACCTCACTTGTGTGGGTAGACCTGGCGCCCGCGACAGGCTATGCCCCAAAACACAACGTGAACACATCACAGAAAACAGAGCTGTTTTTTGCAAAGTGCCTACCTGTAGATTTTGGCCTCTAGCTCAGCCGGCACCTAGGGAAACCTACCAAACATGTGCATTTTTTAAAACTAGAGACTTAGGGGAATCCAAGTTGGGGTGACTTGTGGGGCTCTGACCAGGTTCTGTTACCCAGAATCCTTTGCAAACCTCAAAGTTTGGCTAAAAAAAATATTTTCCTCACATTTCGGTGACAGAAAGTTCTGGAATCTGAGAGGAGCCACGAATTTCCTTCCACCCTGCGTTCCCTCAAGTCTCCCGATAAAAATGGTACCTCACTTGTGTGGGTAGGCCTAGCGCCCGCGACAGGCTATGCCCCAAAACACAACGTGAACACATCACAGAAAACAGAGCTGTTTTTTGCAAAGTGCCTACCTGTAGATTTTGGCCTCTAGCTCAGCCGGCACCTAGGGAAACCTACCAAACCTGTGCATTTTTGAAAACTAGAGATCTAGGGGAATATAAGATGGGGTGACTTGTGGGGCTCTGACCAGGTTCTGTTACCCAGAATCGTTTGCAAACCTCAAAATTTGGCTAAAAAAACATATTTTCCTCACATTTCGGTGACAGAAAGTTCTGGAATCTGAGAGGAGCCACAAATTTCCTTCCACCCTGCGTTCCCTCAAGTCTCCCGATAAAAATGGTACCTCACTTGTGTGGGTAGGCCTAGCGCCCGCGACAGGCTATGCCCCAAAACACAACGTGAACACATCACAGAAAACAGAGCTGTTTTTTGCAAAGTGCCTACCTGTAGATTTTGGCCTCTAGCTCAGCCGGCACCTAGGGAAACCTACCAAACCTGTGCATTTTTCAAAACTAGAGACCTAGGGGAATCCAACATGGGGTGACTTGTGGGGCTCTGACCAGGTTCTGTTACCCAGAATCCTTTGCAAACCTCAAAATTTGGCTAAAAAAACATATTTTCCTCACATTTCGGTGACAGAAAGTTCTGGAATCTGAGAGGAGCCACGAATTTACTTCCACCCAGCGTTCCCCCAAGTCTCCCGATAAAAATGATACCTCACTTGTGTGGGTAGGCCTAGCGGCCGCAACAACAAACACCCCAAAACACAACGTGAACACATCACAGAAAACAGAGCTGTTTTTTGCAAAGTGCCTACCTGTAGATTTTGGCCTCTAGCTCAGCCGGCACCTAGGGAAACCTACCAAACCTGTGCATTTTTGAAAACTAGAGATCTAGGGGAATCCAAGATGGGGTGACTTGTGGGGCTCTGACCAGGTTCTGTTACCCAGAATCCTTTGCAAACCTCAAAATTTGGCTAAAAAAACATATTTTCCTCACATTTCGGTGACAGAAAGTTCTGGAATCTGAGAGGAGCCACGAATTTACTTCCACCCAGCGTTCCCCCAAGTCTCCCGATAAAAATGATACCTCACTTGTGTGGGTAGGCTTAGCGGACGCAACAACAAACACCCCAAAACACAACGTGAACACATCACAGAAAACAGAGCTGTTTTTTGCAAAGTGCCTCCCTGTAGATTTTGGCCTCTAGCTCAGCCGGCACCTAGGGAAACCTACCAAACCTGTGCATTTTTTTCAAAACTAGAGACCTAGGGGAATCCAAGATGGGGTGACTTGTGGGGCTCTGACCAGGTTCTGTTACCCAGAATCCTTTGCAAACCTCAAAATTTGGATAAAAAAACATATTTTCCTCACATTTCGGTGACAGAAAGTTCTGGAATCTGAGAGGAGCCACAAATTTCCTTCCACCCAGCGTTCCCCCAAGTCCCCCGATAAAAATGATACCTCACTTGTGTGGGTAGTCCTAGCGCCCGCGACAGGAAATGTCCCAAAATACAAAGTGGGCACATCCCATTTTTTGACAGAAAACAGAGCTGTTTTTTGCAAAGTTCCTGCCTGTAGATTTTGGCCTCTAGCTCAGCCGGCACCTTGGGAAACCTACCAAACCTATACATTTTTTAAAACTAGAGACCTAGGGGAATCCAAGATGGGGTGACTTGTGGGGCTCTGACCAGGTTCTGTTACCCAGAATCCTTTGCAAACCTCAAAGTTTGGCTAAAAAAAATATTTTCCTCACATTTCGGTGACAGAAAGTTCTGGAATCTGAGAGGAGCCACGAATTTCCTTCCACCCTGCGTTCCCTCAAGTCTCCCGATAAAAATGGTACCTCACTTGTGTGGGTAGGCCTAGCGCCCGCGACAGGCTATGCCCCAAAACACAACGTGAACACATCACAGAAAACAGAGCTGTTTTTTGCAAAGTGCCTACCTGTAGATTTTGGCCTCTAGCTCAGCCGGCACCTAGGGAAACCTACCAAACCTGAGCATTTTTGAAAACTAGAGATCTAGGGGAATATAAGATGGGGTGACTTGTGGGGCTCTGACCAGGTTCTGTTACCCAGAATCGTTTGCAAACCTCAAAATTTGGCTAAAAAAACATATTTTCCTCACATTTCGGTGACAGAAAGTTCTGGAATCTGAGAGGAGCCACGAATTTCCTTCCACCCTGCGTTCCCTCAAGTCTCCCGATAAAAATGGTACCTCACTTGTGTGGGTAGGCCTAGCGCCCGCGACAGGCTATGCCCCAAAACACAACGTGAACACATCACAGAAAACAGAGCTGTTTTTTGCAAAGTGCCTACCTGTAGATTTTGGCCTCTATCTCAGCCAGCACCTACGGAAACCTACCAAACCTGTGCATTTTTGAAAATCAGAGACCTAGGGGAATCAAAGATGGGGTAACTTGTGGGGCTCTGACCAGGTTCTGTTACCCAGAATCCTTTGCAAACCTCAAAGTTTGGCTAAAAAAAATATTTTCCTCACATTTCGGTGACAGAAAGTTCTGAATCTGAGAGGAGCCACGAATTTCCTTCCACCCTGCGTTCCCTCAAGTCTCCCGATAAAAATGGTACCTCACTTGTGTGGGTAGGCCTAGCGCCCGCGACAGGCTATGCCCCAAAACACAACGTGAACACATCACAGAAAACAGAGCTGTTTTTTGCAAAGTGCCTACCTGTAGATTTTGGCCTCTAGCTCAGCCGGCACCTAGGGAAACCTACCAAACCTGAGCATTTTTGAAAACTAGAGATCTAGGGGAATATAAGATGGGGTGACTTGTGGGGCTCTGACCAGGTTCTGTTACCCAGAATCGTTTGCAAACCTCAAAATTTGGCTAAAAAAACATATTTTCCTCACATTTCGGTGACAGAAAGTTCTGGAATCTGAGAGGAGCCACGAATTTCCTTCCACCCTGCGTTCCCTCCAGTCTCCCGATAAAAATGGTACCTCACTTGTGTGGGTAGGCCTAGCGCCCGCGACAGGCTATGCCCCAAAACACAACGTGAACACATCACAGAAAACAGAGCTGTTTTTTGCAAAGTGCCTACCTGTAGATTTTGGCCTCTAGCTCAGCCGGCACCTAGGGAAACCTACCAAACCTGTGCATTTTTCAAAACTAGAGACCTAGGGGAATCCAAGATGGGGTGACTTGTGGGGCTCTGACCAGGTTCTGTTACCCAGAATCCTTTGCAAACCTCAAAATTTGGCTAAAAAAACATATTTTCCTCACATTTCGGTGACAGAAAGTTCTGGAATCTGAGAGGAGCCACGAATTTACTTCCACCCAGCGTTCCCCCAAGTCTCCCGATAAAAATGATACCTCACTTGTGTGGGTAGGCCTAGCGGCCGCAACAACAAACACCCCAAAACACAACGTGAACACATCACAGAAAACAGAGCTGTTTTTTGCAAAGTGCCTACCTGTAGATTTTGGCCTCTATCTCAGCCGGCACCTAGGGAAACCTACCAAACCTGTGTATTTTTTAAAACTAGAGACCTAGGAGAATCCAAGATGGGATAGCTTGTGGGGCTCTGACCAGGTTCTGTTACCCAGAATCCTTTGCAAACCTCAAAATTTGGCTAAAAAAACATATTTTCCTCACATTTCGGTGACAGAAAGTTCTGGAATCTGAGATGAGCCACGAATTTCCTTCCACCCAGCGTTCCCCCAAGTCTCCTGATAAAAATGGTACCTCACTTGTGTGGGTAGACCTGGCGCCCGCGACAGGCTATGCCCCAAAACACAACGTGAACACATCACAGAAAACAGAGCTGTTTTTTGCAAAGTGCCTACCTGTAGATTTTGGCCTCTAGCTCAGCCGGCACCTAGGGAAACCTACCAAACCTGTGCATTTTTCAAAACTAGAGACCTAGGGGAATCCAAGATGGGGTGACTTGTGGGGCTCTGACCAGGTTCTGTTACCCAGAATACTTTGCAAACCTCATAATTTGGCTAAAAAAACATATTTTCCTCACATTTCGGTGACAGAAAGTTCTGGAATCTGAGATGAGCCACGAATTTCCTTCCACCCAGCGTTCCCCCAAGTCTCCTGATAAAAATGGTACCTCACTTGTGTGGGTAGACCTGGCGCCCGCGACAGGCTATGCCCCAAAACACAACGTGAACACATCACAGAAAACAGAGCTGTTTTTTGCAAAGTGCCTCCCTGTAGATTTTGGCCTCTAGCTCAGCCGGCACCTAGGGAAACCTACCAAACCTGTGCGTTTTTTTCAAAACTAGAGACCTAGGGGAATCCAAGATGGGGTGACTTGTGGGGCTCTGACCAGGTTCTGTTACCCAGAATCCTTTGCAAACCTCAAAATTTGGCTAAAAAAACATATTTTCCTCACATTTCGGTGACAGAAAGTTCTGGAATCTGAGAGGAGCCACAAATTTCCTTCCACCCAGCGTTCCCCCAAGTCCCCCGATAAAAATGATACCTCACTTGTGTGGGTAGTCCTAGCGCCCGCGACAGGAAATGTCCCAAAATACAAAGTGGGCACATCCCATTTTTTGACAGAAAACAGAGCTGTTTTTTGCAAAGTTCCTGCCTGTAGATTTTGGCCTCTAGCTCAGCCGGCACCTTGGGAAACCTACCAAACCTATGCATTTTTTAAAACTAGAGACCTAGGGGAATCCAAGATGGGGTGACTTGTGGGGTTCTGACCAGGTTCTGTTACCCACAATCCTTTGCAAACCTCAAAATCTGGCTAAAAAAACATATTTTCCTCACATTTCGGTGACAAAAAGTTCTGGAATCCGAGAGGAGCCACAAATTTCCTTCCACCCAACGTTTCCCCAAGTCTCCCGATAAAAATGATACCTCACTTGTGTGGGTAGGCCTAGCGCCCGCGACAGGATATGCCCCAAAACACAACGTGGACACATCACAGAAAACAGAGCTGTTTTTTGCAAAGTGCCTACCTGTAGATTTTGGCCTCTATCTCAGCCAGCACCTAGGGAAACCTACCAAACCTGTGCATTTTTGAAAATCAGAGACCTAGGGGAATCAAAGATGGGGTAACTTGTGGGGCTCTGACCAGGTTCTGTTACCCAGAATCCTTTGCAAACCTCAAAGTTTGGCTAAAAAAAATATTTTCCTCACATTTCGGTGACAGAAAGTTCTGGAATCTGAGAGGAGCCACGAATTTCCTTCCACCCTGCGTTCCCTCAAGTCTCCCGATAAAAATGGTACCTCACTTGTGTGGGTAGGCCTAGCGCCCGCGACAGGCTATGCCCCAAAACACAACGTGAACACATCACAGAAAACAGAGCTGTTTTTTGCAAAGTGCCTACCTGTAGATTTTGGCCTCTAGCTCAGCCGGCACCTAGGGAAACCTACCAAACCTGTGCATTTTTGAAAACTAGAGATCTAGGGGAATATAAGATGGGGTGACTTGTGGGGCTCTGACCAGGTTCTGTTACCCAGAATCGTTTGCAAACCTCAAAATTTGGCTAAAAAAAACATATTTTCCTCACATTTCGGTGACAGAAAGTTCTGGAATCTGAGAGGAGCCACGAATTTCCTTCCACCCTGCGTTCCCTCAAGTCTCCCGATAAAAATGGTACCTCACTTGTGTGGGTAGGCCTAGCGCCCGCGACAGGCTATGCCCCAAAACACAACGTGAACACATCACAGAAAACAGAGCTGTTTTTTGCAAAGTGCCTACCTGTAGATTTTGGCCTCTAGCTCAGCCGGCATCTAGGGAAACCTACCAAACCTGTGCATTTTTCAAAACTAGAGACCTAGGGGAATCCAAGATGGGGTGACTTGTGGGGCTCTGACCAGGTTCTGTTACCCAGAATCCTTTGCAAACCTCAAAATTTGGCTAAAAAAACATATTTTCCTCACATTTCGGTGACAGAAAGTTCTGGAATCTGAGAGGAGCCACGAATTTACTTCCACCCAGCGTTCCCCCAAGTCTCCCGATAAAAATGATACCTCACTTGTGTGGGTAGGCCTAGCGGCCGCAACAACAAACACCCCAAAACACAACGTGAACACATCACAGAAAACAGAGCTGTTTTTTGCAAAGTGCCTACCTGTAGATTTTGGCCTCTATCTCAGCCGGCACCTAGGGAAACCTACCAAACCTGTGCATTTTTTAAAACTAGAGACCTAGGAGAATCCAAGATGGGGTAGCTTGTGGGGCTCTGACCAGGTTCTGTTATCCAGAATCCTTTGCAAACCTCAAAATTTGGCTAAAAAAACATATTTTCCTCACATTTCGGTGACAGAAAGTTCTGGAATCTGAGATGAGCCACGAATTTCCTTCCACCCAGCGTTCCCCCAAGTCTCCTGATAAAAATGGTACCTCACTTGTGTGGGTAGACCTGGCGCCCGCGACAGGCTATGCCCCAAAACACAACGTGAACACATCACAGAAAACAGAGCTGTTTTTTGCAAAGTGCCTACCTGTAGATTTTGGCCTCTAGCTCAGCCGGCACCTAGGGAAACCTACCAAACCTGTGCATTTTTCAAAACTAGAGACCTAGGGGAATCCAAGATGGGGTGACTTGTGGGGCTCTGACCAGGTTCTGTTACCCAGAATCCTTTGCAAACCTCAAAATTTGGCTAAAAAAACATATTTTCCTCACATTTAGGTGACAGAAAGTTCTGGAATCTGAGAGGAGCCACGAATTTACTTCCACCCAGCGTTCCCCCAAGTCTCCCGATAAAAATGGTACCTCACTTGTGTGGGTAGGCCCAGCGCCCTCGACAGGATATGCCCCAAAACACAACGTGGACACATCACAGAAAACAGAGCTGTTTTTTGCAAAGTGCCTACCTGTAGATTTTGGCCTATAGCTCAGCCGGCACCTAGGGAAACCTACCAAACATGTGCATTTTTTAAAACTAGAGACTTTGGGGAATCCAAGTTGGGGTGACTTGTGGGGCTCTGACCAGGTTCTGTTACCCAGAATCCTTTGCAAACCTCAAAGTTTGGCTAAAAAAAATATTTTCCTCACATTTCGGTGACAGAAAGTTCTGGAATCTGAGAGGAGCCACGAATTTCCTTCCACCCTGCGTTCCCTCAAGTCTCCCGATAAAAATGGTACCTCACTTGTGTGGGTAGGCCTAGCGCCCGCGACAGGCTATGCCCCAAAACACAACGTGAACACATCACAGAAAACAGAGCTGTTTTTTGCAAAGTGCCTACCTGTAGATTTTGGCCTCTAGCTCAGCCGGCACCTAGGGAAACCTACCAAACCTGTGCATTTTTGAAAACTAGAGATCTAGGGGAATATAAGATGGGGTGACTTGTGGGGCTCTGACCAGGTTCTGTTACCCAGAATCGTTTGCAAACCTCAAAATTTGGCTAAAAAAACATATTTTCCTCACATTTCGGTGACAGAAAGTTCTGGAATCTGAGAGGAGCCACGAATTTCCTTCCACCCTGCGTTCCCTCAAGTCTCCCGATAAAAATGGTACCTCACTTGTGTGGGTAGGCCCAGCGCCCTCGACAGGATATGCCCCAAAACACAACGTGGACACATCACAGAAAACAGAGCTGTTTTTTGCAAAGTGCCTACCTGTAGATTTTGGCCTCTAGCTCAGCCGGCACCTAGGGAAACCTACCAAACATGTGCATTTTTTAAAACTAGAGACTTAGGGGAATCCAAGTTGGGGTGACTTGTGGGGCTCTGACCAGGTTCTGTTACCCAGAATCCTTTGCAAACCTCAAAGTTTGGCTAAAAAAAATATTTTCCTCACATTTCGGTGACAGAAAGTTCTGGAATCTGAGAGGAGCCACGAATTTCCTTCCACCCTGCGTTCCCTCAAGTCTCCCGATAAAAATGGTACCTCACTTGTGTGGGTAGGCCTAGCGCCCGCGACAGGCTATGCCCCAAAACACAACGTGAACACATCACAGAAAACAGAGCTGTTTTTTGCAAAGTGCCTACCTGTAGATTTTGGCCTCTAGCTCAGCCGGCACCTAGGGAAACCTACCAAACCTGTGCATTTTTGAAAACTAGAGATCTAGGGGAATATAAGATGGGGTGACTTGTGGGGCTCTGACCAGGTTCTGTTACCCAGAATCGTTTGCAAACCTCAAAATTTGGCTAAAAAAACATATTTTCCTCACATTTCGGTGACAGAAAGTTCTGGAATCTGAGAGGAGCCACGAATTTCCTTCCACCCTGCGTTCCCTCAAGTCTCCCGATAAAAATGGTACCTCACTTGTGTGGGTAGGCCTAGCGCCCGCGACAGGCTATGCCCCAAAACACAACGTGAACACATCACAGAAAACAGAGCTGTTTTTTGCAAAGTGCCTACCTGTAGATTTTGGCCTCTAGCTCAGCTGGCACCTAGGGAAACCTACCAAACCTGTGCATTTTTCAAAACTAGAGACCAAGGGGAATCCAAGATGGGGTGACTTGTGGGGCTCTGACCAGGTTCTGTTACCCAGAATCCTTTGCAAACCTCAAAATTTGGCTAAAAAAACATATTTTCCTCACATTTCGGTGACAGAAAGTTCTGGAATCTGAGAGGAGCCACGAATTTACTTCCACCCAGCGTTCCCCCAAGTCTCCCGATAAAAATGATACCTCACTTGTGTGGGTAGGCCTAGCGGCCGCAACAACAAACACCCCAAAACACAACGTGAACACATCACAGAAAACAGAGCTGTTTTTTGCAAAGTGCCTACCTGTAGATTTTGGCCTCTAGCTCAGCCGGCACCTAGGGAAACCTACCAAACCTGTGCATTTTTGAAAACTAGAGATCTAGGGGAATCCAAGATGGGGTGACTTGTGGGGCTCTGACCAGGTTCTGTTACCCAGAATCCTTTGCAAACCTCAAAATTTGGCTAAAAAAACATATTTTCCTCACATTTCGGTGACAGAAAGTTCTGGAATCTGAGAGGAGCCATGAATTTACTTCCACCCAGCGTTCCCCCAAGTCTCCCGATAAAAATGATACCTCAATTGTGTGGGTAGGCCTAGCGGACGCAACAACAAACACCCCAAAACACAACGTGAACTCATCACAGAAAACAGAGCTGTTTTTTGCAAAGTGCCTCCCTGTAGATTTTGGCCTCTAGCTCAGCCGGCACCTAGGGAAACCTACCAAACCTGTGCATTTTTTTCAAAACTAGAGACCTAGGGGAATCCAAGATGGGGTGACTTGTGGGGCTCTGACCAGGTTCTGTTACCCAGAATCCTTTGCAAACCTCAAAATTTGGCTAAAAAAACATATTTTCCTCACATTTCGGTGACAGAAAGTTCTGGAATCTGAGAGGAGCCACAAATTTCCTTCCACCCAGCGTTCCCCCAAGTCCCCCGATAAAAATGATACCTCACTTGTGTGGGTAGTCCTAGCGCCCGCGACAGGAAATGTCCCAAAATACAAAGTGGGCACATCCCATTTTTTGACAGAAAACAGAGCTGTTTTTTGCAAAGTTCCTGCCTGTAGATTTTGGCCTCTAGCTCAGCCGGCACCTTGGGAAACCTACCAAACCTATACATTTTTTAAAACTAGAGACCTAGGGGAATCCAAGATGGGGTGACTTGTGGGGCTCTGACCAGGTTCTGTTACCCACAATCCTTTGCAAACCTCAAAATCTGGCTAAAAAAAGATATTTTCCTCACATTTCGGTGACAAAAAGTTCTGGAATCCGAGAGGAGCCACAAATTTCCTTCCACCCAGCGTTTCCCCAAGTCTCCCGATAAAAATGATACCTCACTTGTGTGGGTAGGCCTAGCGCCCGCGACAGGATATGCCCCAAAACACAACGTGGACACATCACAGAAAACAGAGCTGTTTTTTGCAAAGTGCCTACCTGTAGATTTTGGCCTCTATCTCAGCCAGCACCTACGGAAACCTACCAAACCTGTGCATTTTTGAAAATCAGAGACCTAGGGGAATCAAAGATGGGGTAACTTGTGGGGCTCTGACCAGGTTCTGTTACCCAGAATCCTTTGCAAACCTCAAAGTTTGGCTAAAAAAAATATTTTCCTCACATTTCGGTGACAGAAAGTTCTGGAATCTGAGAGGAGCCACGAATTTCCTTCCACCCTGCGTTCCCTCAAGTCTCCCGATAAAAATGGTACCTCACTTGTGTGGGTAGGCCTAGCGCCCGCGACAGGCTATGCCCCAAAACACAACGTGAACACATCACAGAAAACAGAGCTGTTTTTTGCAAAGTGCCTACCTGTAGATTTTGGCCTCTAGCTCAGCCGGCACCTAGGGAAACCTACCAAACCTGTGCATTTTTGAAAACTAGAGATCTAGGGGAATATAAGATGGGGTGACTTGTGGGGCTCTGACCAGGTTCTGTTACCCAGAATCGTTTGCAAACCTCAAAATTTGGCTAAAAAAACATATTTTCCTCACATTTCGGTGACAGAAAGTTCTGGAATCTGAGAGGAGCCACGAATTTCCTTCCACCCTGCGTTCCCTCAAGTCTCCCGATAAAAATGGTACCTCACTTGTGTGGGTAGGCCTAGCGCCCGCGACAGGCTATGCCCCAAAACACAACGTGAACACATCACAGAAAACAGAGCTGTTTTTTGCAAAGTGCCTACCTGTAGATTTTGGCCTCTAGCTCAGCCGGCACCTAGGGAAACCTACCAAACCTGTGCATTTTTCAAAACTAGAGACCTAGGGGAATCCAAGATGGGGTGACTTGTGGGGCTCTGACCAGGTTCTGTTACCCAGAATCCTTTGCAAACCTCAAAATTTGGCTAAAAAAACATATTTTCCTCACATTTCGGTGACAGAAAGTTCTGGAATCTGAGAGGAGCCACGAATTTACTTCCACCCAGCGTTCCCCCAAGTCTCCCGATAAAAATGATACCTCACTTGTGTGGGTAGGCCTAGCGGCCGCAACAACAAACACCCCAAAACACAACGTGAACACATCACAGAAAACAGAGCTGTTTTTTGCAAAGTGCCTACCTGTAGATTTTGGCCTCTATCTCAGCCGGCACCTAGGGAAACCTACCAAACCTGTGCATTTTTTAAAACTAGAGACCTAGGAGAATCCAAGATGGGGTAGCTTGTGGGGCTCTGACCAGGTTCTGTTATCCAGAATCCTTTGCAAACCTCAAAATTTGGCTAAAAAAACATATTTTCCTCACATTTCGGTGACAGAAAGTTCTGGAATCTGAGATGAGCCACGAATTTCCTTCCACCCAGCGTTCCCCCAAGTCTCCTGATAAAAATGGTACCTCACTTGTGTGGGTAGACCTGGCGCCCGCGACAGGCTATGCCCCAAAACACAACGTGAACACATCACAGAAAACAGAGCTGTTTTTTGCAAAGTGCCTACCTGTAGATTTTGGCCTCTAGCTCAGCCGGCACCTAGGGAAACCTACCAAACCTGTGCATTTTTCAAAACTAGAGACCTAGGGGAATCCAAGATGGGGTGACTTGTGGGGCTCTGACCAGGTTCTGTTACCCAGAATCCTTTGCAAACCTCAAAATGTGGCTAAAAAAACATATTTTCCTCACATTTAGGTGACAGAAAGTTCTGGAATCTGAGAAGAGCCACGAATTTACTTCCACCCAGCGTTCCCCCAAGTCTCCCGATAAAAATGGTACCTCACTTGTGTGGGTAGGCCCAGCGCCCTCGACAGGATATGCCCCAAAACACAACGTGGACACATCACAGAAAACAGAGCTGTTTTTTGCAAAGTGCCTACCTGTAGATTTTGGCCTCTAGCTCAGCCGGCACCTAGGGAAACCTACCAAACATGTGCATTTTTTAAAACTAGAGACTTAGGGGAATCCAAGTTGGGGTGACTTGTGGGGCTCTGACCAGGTTCTGTTACCCAGAATCCTTTGCAAACCTCAAAGTTTGGCTAAAAAAAATATTTTCCTCACATTTCGGTGACAGAAAGTTCTGGAATCTGAGAGGAGCCACGAATTTCCTTCCACCCTGCGTTCCCTCAAGTCTCCCGATAAAAATGGTACCTCACTTGTGTGGGTAGGCCTAGCGCCCGCGACAGGCTATGCCCCAAAACACAACGTGAACACATCACAGAAAACAGAGCTGTTTTTTGCAAAGTGCCTACCTGTAGATTTTGGCCTCTAGCTCAGCCGGCACCTAGGGAAACCTACCAAACCTGTGCATTTTTGAAAACTAGAGATCTAGGGGAATATAAGATGGGGTGACTTGTGGGGCTCTGACCAGGTTCTGTTACCCAGAATCGTTTGCAAACCTCAAAATTTGGCTAAAAAAACATATTTTCCTCACATTTCGGTGACAGAAAGTTCTGGAATCTGAGAGGAGCCACGAATTTCCTTCCACCCTGCGTTCCCTCAAGTCTCCCGATAAAAATGGTACCTCACTTGTGTGGGTAGGCCCAGCGCCCTCGACAGGATATGCCCCAAAACACAACGTGGACACATCACAGAAAACAGAGCTGTTTTTTGCAAAGTGCCTACCTGTAGATTTTGGCCTCTAGCTCAGCCGGCACCTAGGGAAACCTACCAAACATGTGCATTTTTTAAAACTAGAGACTTAGGGGAATCCAAGTTGGGGTGACTTGTGGGGCTCTGACCAGGTTCTGTTACCCAGAATCCTTTGCAAACCTCAAAGTTTGGCTAAAAAAATATTTTCCTCACATTTCGGTGACAGAAAGTTCTGGAATCTGAGAGGAGCCACGAATTTCCTTCCACCCTGCGTTCCCTCAAGTCTCCCGATAAAAATGGTACCTCACTTGTGTGGGTAGGCCTAGCGCCCGCGACAGGCTATGCCCCAAAACACAACGTGAACACATCACAGAAAACAGAGCTGTTTTTTGCAAAGTGCCTACCTGTAGATTTTGGCCTCTAGCTCAGCCGGCACCTAGGGAAACCTACCAAACCTGTGCATTTTTGAAAACTAGAGATCTAGGGGAATATAAGATGGGGTGACTTGTGGGGCTCTGACCAGGTTCTGTTACCCAGAATCGTTTGCAAACCTCAAAATTTGGCTAAAAAAACATATTTTCCTCACATTTCGGTGACAGAAAGTTCTGGAATCTGAGAGGAGCCACGAATTTCCTTCCACCCTGCGTTCCCTCAAGTCTCCCGATAAAAATGGTACCTCACTTGTGTGGGTAGGCCTAGCGCCCGCGACAGGCTATGCCCCAAAACACAACGTGAACACATCACAGAAAACAGAGCTGTTTTTTGCAAAGTGCCTACCTGTAGATTTTGGCCTCTAGCTCAGCTGGCACCTAGGGAAACCTACCAAACCTGTGCATTTTTCAAAACTAGAGACCAAGGGGAATCCAAGATGGGGTGACTTGTGGGGCTCTGACCAGGTTCTGTTACCCAGAATCCTTTGCAAACCTCAAAATTTGGCTAAAAAAACATATTTTCCTCACATTTCGGTGACAGAAAGTTCTGGAATCTGAGAGGAGCCACGAATTTACTTCCACCCAGCGTTCCCCCAAGTCTCCCGATAAAAATGATACCTCACTTGTGTGGGTAGGCCTAGCGGCCGCAACAACAAACACCCCAAAACACAACGTGAACACATCACAGAAAACAGAGCTGTTTTTTGCAAAGTGCCTACCTGTAGATTTTGGCCTCTAGCTCAGCCGGCACCTAGGGAAACCTACCAAACCTGTGCATTTTTGAAAACTAGAGATCTAGGGGAATCCAAGATGGGGTGACTTGTGGGGCTCTGACCAGGTTCTGTTACCCAGAATCCTTTGCAAACCTCAAAATTTGGCTAAAAAAACATATTTTCCTCACATTTCGGTGACAGAAAGTTCTGGAATCTGAGAGGAGCCACGAATTTACTTCCACCCAGCGTTCCCCCAAGTCTCCCGATAAAAATGATACCTCAATTGTGTGGGTAGGCCTAGCGGACGCAACAACAAACACCCCAAAACACAACGTGAACTCATCACAGAAAACAGAGCTGTTTTTTGCAAAGTGCCTCCCTGTAGATTTTGGCCTCTAGCTCAGCCGGCACCTAGGGAAACCTACCAAACCTGTGCATTTTTTTCAAAACTAGAGACCTAGGGGAATCCAAGATGGGGTGACTTGTGGGGCTCTGACCAGGTTCTGTTACCCAGAATCCTTTGCAAACCTCAAAATTTGGCTAAAAAAACATATTTTCCTCACATTTCGGTGACAGAAAGTTCTGGAATCTGAGAGGAGCCACAAATTTCCTTCCACCCAGCGTTCCCCCAAGTCCCCCGATAAAAATGATACCTCACTTGTGTGGGTAGTCCTAGCGCCCGCGACAGGAAATGTCCCAAAATACAAAGTGGGCACATCCCATTTTTTGACAGAAAACAGAGCTGTTTTTTGCAAAGTTCCTGCCTGTAGATTTTGGCCTCTAGCTCAGCCGGCACCTTGGGAAACCTACCAAACCTATACATTTTTTAAAACTAGAGACCTAGGGGAATCCAAGATGGGGTGACTTGTGGGGCTCTGACCAGGTTCTGTTACCCACAATCCTTTGCAAACCTCAAAATCTGGCTAAAAAAAGATATTTTCCTCACATTTCGGTGACAAAAAGTTCTGGAATCCGAGAGGAGCCACAAATTTCCTTCCACCCAGCGTTTCCCCAAGTCTCCCGATAAAAATGATACCTCACTTGTGTGGGTAGGCCTAGCGCCCGCGACAGGATATGCCCCAAAACACAACGTGGACACATCACAGAAAACAGAGCTGTTTTTTGCAAAGTGCCTACCTGTAGATTTTGGCCTCTATCTCAGCCAGCACCTACGGAAACCTACCAAACCTGTGCATTTTTGAAAATCAGAGACCTAGGGGAATCAAAGATGGGGTAACTTGTGGGGCTCTGACCAGGTTCTGTTACCCAGAATCCTTTGCAAACCTCAAAGTTTGGCTAAAAAAAATATTTTCCTCACATTTCGGTGACAGAAAGTTCTGGAATCTGAGAGGAGCCACGAATTTCCTTCCACCCTGCGTTCCCTCAAGTCTCCCGATAAAAATGGTACCTCACTTGTGTGGGTAGGCCTAGCGCCCGCGACAGGCTATGCCCCAAAACACAACGTGAACACATCACAGAAAACAGAGCTGTTTTTTGCAAAGTGCCTACCTGTAGATTTTGGCCTCTAGCTCAGCCGGCACCTAGGGAAACCTACCAAACCTGTGCATTTTTGAAAACTAGAGATCTAGGGGAATATAAGATGGGGTGACTTGTGGGGCTCTGACCAGGTTCTGTTACCCAGAATCGTTTGCAAACCTCAAAATTTGGCTAAAAAAACATATTTTCCTCACATTTCGGTGACAGAAAGTTCTGGAATCTGAGAGGAGCCACGAATTTCCTTCCACCCTGCGTTCCCTCAAGTCTCCCGATAAAAATGGTACCTCACTTGTGTGGGTAGGCCTAGCGCCCGCGACAGGCTATGCCCCAAAACACAACGTGAACACATCACAGAAAACAGAGCTGTTTTTTGCAAAGTGCCTACCTGTAGATTTTGGCCTCTAGCTCAGCCGGCACCTAGGGAAACCTACCAAACCTGTGCATTTTTCAAAACTAGAGACCTAGGGGAATCCAAGATGGGGTGACTTGTGGGGCTCTGACCAGGTTCTGTTACCCAGAATCCTTTGCAAACCTCAAAATTTGGCTAAAAAAACATATTTTCCTCACATTTCGGTGACAGAAAGTTCTGGAATCTGAGAGGAGCCACGAATTTACTTCCACCCAGCGTTCCCCCAAGTCTCCCGATAAAAATGATACCTCACTTGTGTGGGTAGGCCTAGCGGCCGCAACAACAAACACCCCAAAACACAACGTGAACACATCACAGAAAACAGAGCTGTTTTTTGCAAAGTGCCTACCTGTAGATTTTGGCCTCTATCTCAGCCGGCACCTAGGGAAACCTACCAAACCTGTGCATTTTTTAAAACTAGAGACCTAGGAGAATCCAAGATGGGGTAGCTTGTGGGGCTCTGACCAGGTTCTGTTATCCAGAATCCTTTGCAAACCTCAAAATTTGGCTAAAAAAACATATTTTCCTCACATTTCGGTGACAGAAAGTTCTGGAATCTGAGATGAGCCACGAATTTCCTTCCACCCAGCGTTCCCCCAAGTCTCCTGATAAAAATGGTACCTCACTTGTGTGGGTAGACCTGGCGCCCGCGACAGGCTATGCCCCAAAACACAACGTGAACACATCACAGAAAACAGAGCTGTTTTTTGCAAAGTGCCTACCTGTAGATTTTGGCCTCTAGCTCAGCCGGCACCTAGGGAAACCTACCAAACCTGTGCATTTTTCAAAACTAGAGACCTAGGGGAATCCAAGATGGGGTGACTTGTGGGGCTCTGACCAGGTTCTGTTACCCAGAATCCTTTGCAAACCTCAAAATTTGGCTAAAAAAACATATTTTCCTCACATTTAGGTGACAGAAAGTTCTGGAATCTGAGAGGAGCCACGAATTTACTTCCACCCAGCGTTCCCCCAAGTCTCCCGATAAAAATGGTACCTCACTTGTGTGGGTAGGCCCAGCGCCCTCGACAGGATATGCCCCAAAACACAACGTGGACACATCACAGAAAACAGAGCTGTTTTTTGCAAAGTGCCTACCTGTAGATTTTGGCCTCTAGCTCAGCCGGCACCTAGGGAAACCTACCAAACATGTGCATTTTTTAAAACTAGGGACTTAGGGGAATCCAAGTTGGGGTGACTTGTGGGGCTCTGACCAGGTTCTGTTACCCAGAATCCTTTGCAAACCTCAAAGTTTGGCTAAAAAAAATATTTTCCTCACATTTCGGTGACAGAAAGTTCTGGAATCTGAGAGGAGCCACGAATTTCCTTCCACCCTGCGTTCCCTCAAGTCTCCCGATAAAAATGGTACCTCACTTGTGTGGGTAGGCCTAGCGCCCGCGACAGGCTATGCCCCAAAACACAACGTGAACACATCACAGAAAACAGAGCTGTTTTTTGCAAAGTGCCTACCTGTAGATTTTGGCCTCTAGCTCAGCCGGCACCTAGGGAAACCTACCAAACCTGTGCATTTTTGAAAACTAGAGATCTAGGGGAATATAAGATGGGGTGACTTGTGGGGCTCTGACCAGGTTCTGTTACCCAGAATCGTTTGCAAACCTCAAAATTTGGCTAAAAAAACATATTTTCCTCACATTTCGGTGACAGAAAGTTCTGGAATCTGAGAGGAGCCACGAATTTCCTTCCACCCTGCGTTCCCTCAAGTCTCCCGATAAAAATGGTACCTCACTTGTGTGGGTAGGCCCAGCGCCCTCGACAGGATATGCCCCAAAACACAACGTGGACACATCACAGAAAACAGAGCTGTTTTTTGCAAAGTGCCTACCTGTAGATTTTGGCCTCTAGCTCAGCCGGCACCTAGGGAAACCTACCAAACATGTGCATTTTTTAAAACTAGAGACTTAGGGGAATCCAAGTTGGGGTGACTTGTGGGGCTCTGACCAGGTTCTGTTACCCAGAATCCTTTGCAAACCTCAAAGTTTGGCTAAAAAAAATATTTTCCTCACATTTCGGTGACAGAAAGTTCTGGAATCTGAGAGGAGCCACGAATTTCCTTCCACCCTGCGTTCCCTCAAGTCTCCCGATAAAAATGGTACCTCACTTGTGTGGGTAGGCCTAGCGCCCGCGACAGGCTATGCCCCAAAACACAACGTGAACACATCACAGAAAACAGAGCTGTTTTTTGCAAAGTGCCTACCTGTAGATTTTGGACTCTAGCTCAGCCGGCACCTAGGGAAACCTACCAAACCTGTGCATTTTTGAAAACTAGAGATCTAGGGGAATATAAGATGGGGTGACTTGTGGGGCTCTGACCAGGTTCTGTTACCCAGAATCGTTTGCAAACCTCAAAATTTGGCTAAAAAAACATATTTTCCTCACATTTCGGTGACAGAAAGTTCTGGAATCTGAGAGGAGCCACGAATTTCCTTCCACCCTGCGTTCCCTCAAGTCTCCCGATAAAAATGGTACCTCACTTGTGTGGGTAGGCCTAGCGCCCGCGACAGGCTATGCCCCAAAACACAACGTGAACACATCACAGAAAACAGAGCTGTTTTTTGCAAAGTGCCTACCTGTAGATTTTGGCCTCTAGCTCAGCTGGCACCTAGGGAAACCTACCAAACCTGTGCATTTTTCAAAACTAGAGACCAAGGGGAATCCAAGATGGGGTGACTTGTGGGGCTCTGACCAGGTTCTGTTACCCAGAATCCTTTGCAAACCTCAAAATTTGGCTAAAAAAACATATTTTCCTCACATTTCGGTGACAGAAAGTTCTGGAATCTGAGAGGAGCCACGAATTTACTTCCACCCAGCGTTCCCCCAAGTCTCCCGATAAAAATGATACCTCACTTGTGTGGGTAGGCCTAGCGGCCGCAACAACAAACACCCCAAAACACAACGTGAACACATCACAGAAAACAGAGCTGTTTTTTGCAAAGTGCCTACCTGTAGATTTTGGCCTCTAGCTCAGCCGGCACCTAGGGAAACCTACCAAACCTGTGCATTTTTGAAAACTAGAGATCTAGGGGAATCCAAGATGGGGTGACTTGTGGGGCTCTGACCAGGTTCTGTTACCCAGAATCCTTTGCAAACCTCAAAATTTGGCTAAAAAAACATATTTTCCTCACATTTCGGTGACAGAAAGTTCTGGAATCTGAGAGGAGCCACGAATTTACTTCCACCCAGCGTTCCCCCAAGTCTCCCGATAAAAATGATACCTCAATTGTGTGGGTAGGCCTAGCGGACGCAACAACAAACACCCCAAAACACAACGTGAACTCATCACAGAAAACAGAGCTGTTTTTTGCAAAGTGCCTCCCTGTAGATTTTGGCCTCTAGCTCAGCCGGCACCTAGGGAAACCTACCAAACCTGTGCATTTTTTTCAAAACTAGAGACCTAGGGGAATCCAAGATGGGGTGACTTGTGGGGCTCTGACCAGGTTCTGTTACCCAGAATCCTTTGCAAACCTCAAAATTTGGCTAAAAAAACATATTTTCCTCACATTTCGGTGACAGAAAGTTCTGGAATCTGAGAGGAGCCACAAATTTCCTTCCACCCAGCGTTCCCCCAAGTCACCCGATAAAAATGATACCTCACTTGTGTGGGTAGTCCTAGCGCCCGCGACAGGAAATGTCCCAAAATACAAAGTGGGCACATCCCATTTTTTGACAGAAAACAGAGCTGTTTTTTGCAAAGTTCCTGCCTGTAGATTTTGGCCTCTAGCTCAGCCGGCACCTTGGGAAACCTACCAAACCTATACATTTTTTAAAACTAGAGACCTAGGGGAATCCAAGATGGGGTGACTTGTGGGGCTCTGACCAGGTTCTGTTACCCACAATCCTTTGCAAACCTCAAAATCTGGCTAAAAAAAGATATTTTCCTCACATTTCGGTGACAAAAAGTTCTGGAATCCGAGAGGAGCCACAAATTTCCTTCCACCCAGCGTTTCCCCAAGTCTCCCGATAAAAATGATACCTCACTTGTGTGGGTAGGCCTAGCGCCCGCGACAGGATATGCCCCAAAACACAACGTGGACACATCACAGAAAACAGAGCTGTTTTTTGCAAAGTGCCTACCTGTAGATTTTGGCCTCTATCTCAGCCAGCACCTACGGAAACCTACCAAACCTGTGCATTTTTGAAAATCAGAGACCTAGGGGAATCAAAGATGGGGTAACTTGTGGGGCTCTGACCAGGTTCTGTTACCCAGAATCCTTTGCAAACCTCAAAGTTTGGCTAAAAAAAATATTTTCCTCACATTTCGGTGACAGAAAGTTCTGGAATCTGAGAGGAGCCACGAATTTCCTTCCACCCTGCGTTCCCTCAAGTCTCCCGATAAAAATGGTACCTCACTTGTGTGGGTAGGCCTAGCGCCCGCGACAGGCTATGCCCCAAAACACAACGTGAACACATCACAGAAAACAGAGCTGTTTTTTGCAAAGTGCCTACCTGTAGATTTTGGCCTCTAGCTCAGCCGGCACCTAGGGAAACCTACCAAACCTCTGCATTTTTGAAAACTAGAGATCTAGGGGAATATAAGATGGGGTGACTTGTGGGGCTCTGACCAGGTTCTGTTACCCAGAATCGTTTGCAAACCTCAAAATTTGGCTAAAAAAACATATTTTCCTCACATTTCGGTGACAGAAAGTTCTGGAATCTGAGAGGAGCCACGAATTTCCTTCCACCCTGCGTTCCCTCAAGTCTCCCGATAAAAATGGTACCTCACTTGTGTGGGTAGGCCTAGCGCCCGCGACAGGCTATGCCCCAAAACACAACGTGAACACATCACAGAAAACAGAGCTGTTTTTTGCAAAGTGCCTACCTGTAGATTTTGGCCTCTAGCTCAGCCGGCACCTAGGGAAACCTACCAAACCTGTGCATTTTTCAAAACTAGAGACCTAGGGGAATCCAAGATGGGTTGACTTGTGGGGCTCTGACCAGGTTCTGTTACCCAGAATCCTTTGCAAACCTCAACATTTGGCTAAAAAAACATATTTTCCTCACATTTCGGTGACAGAAAGTTCTGGAATCTGAGAGGAGCCACGAATTTACTTCCACCCAGCGTTCCCCCAAGTCTCCCGATAAAAATGATACCTCACTTGTGTGGGTAGGCCTAGCGGCCGCAACAACAAACACCCCAAAACACAACGTGAACACATCACAGAAAACAGAGCTGTTTTTTGCAAAGTGCCTACCTGTAGATTTTGGCCTCTATCTCAGCCGGCACCAAGGGAAACCTACCAAACCTGTGCATTTTTTAAAACTAGAGACCTAGGAGAATCCAAGATGGGGTAGCTTGTGGGGCTCTGACCATGTTCTGTTACCCAGAATCCTTTGCAAACCTCAAAATTTGGCTAAAAAAACATATTTTCCTCACATTTCGGTGACAGAAAGTTCTGGAATCTGAGATGAGCCACGAATTTCCTTCCACCCAGCGTTCCCCCAAGTCTCCTGATAAAAATGGTACCTCACTTGTGTGGGTAGACCTGGCGCCCGCGACAGGCTATGCCCCAAAACACAACGTGAACACATCACAGAAAACAGAGCTGTTTTTTGCAAAGTGCCTACCTGTAGATTTTGGCCTCTAGCTCAGCCGGCACCTAGGGAAACCTACCAAACCTGTGCATTTTTCAAAACTAGAGACCTAGGGGAATCCAAGATGGGGTGACTTGTGGGGCTCTGACCAGGTTCTGTTACCCAGAATACTTTGCAAACCTCATAATTTGGCTAAAAAAACATATTTTCCTCACATTTCGGTGACAGAAAGTTCTGGAATCTGAGATGAGCCACGAATTTCCTTCCACCCAGCGTTCCCCCAAGTCTCCTGATAAAAATGGTACCTCACTTGTGTGGGTAGACCTGGCGCCCGCGACAGGCTATGCCCCAAAACACAACGTGAACACATCACAGAAAACAGAGCTGTTTTTTGCAAAGTGCCTCCCTGTAGATTTTGGCCTCTAGCTCAGCCGGCACCTAGGGAAACCTACCAAACCTGTGCGTTTTTTTCAAAACTAGAGACCTAGGGGAATCCAAGATGGGGTGACTTGTGGGGCTCTGACCAGGTTCTGTTACCCAGAATCCTTTGCAAACCTCAAAATTTGGCTAAAAAAACATATTTTCCTCACATTTCGGTGACAGAAAGTTCTGGAATCTGAGAGGAGCCACAAATTTCCTTCCACCCAGCGTTCCCCCAAGTCCCCCGATAAAAATGATACCTCACTTGTGTGGGTAGTCCTAGCGCCCGCGACAGGAAATGTCCCAAAATACAAAGTGGGCACATCCCATTTTTTGACAGAAAACAGAGCTGTTTTTTGCAAAGTTCCTGCCTGTAGATTTTGGCCTCTAGCTCAGCCGGCACCTTGGGAAACCTACCAAACCTATGCATTTTTTAAAACTAGAGACCTAGGGGAATCCAAGATGGGGTGACGTGGGGTTCTGACCAGGTTCTGTTACCCACAATCCTTTGCAAACCTCAAAATCTGGCTAAAAAAACATATTTTCCTCACATTTCGGTGACAAAAAGTTCTGGAATCCGAGAGGAGCCACAAATTTCCTTCCACCCAACGTTTCCCCAAGTCTCCCGATAAAAATGATACCTCACTTGTGTGGGTAGGCCTAGCGCCCGCGACAGGATATGCCCCAAAACACAACGTGGACACATCACAGAAAACAGAGCTGTTTTTTGCAAAGTGCCTACCTGTAGATTTTGGCCTCTATCTCAGCCAGCACCTAGGGAAACCTACCAAACCTGTGCATTTTTGAAAATCAGAGACCTAGGGGAATCAAAGATGGGGTAACTTGTGGGGCTCTGACCAGGTTCTGTTACCCAGAATCCTTTGCAAACCTCAAAGTTTGGCTAAAAAAAATATTTTCCTCACATTTCGGTGACAGAAAGTTCTGGAATCTGAGAGGAGCCACGAATTTCCTTCCACCCTGCGTTCCCTCAAGTCTCCCGATAAAAATGGTACCTCACTTGTGTGGGTAGGCCTAGCGCCCGCGACAGGCTATGCCCCAAAACACAACGTGAACACATCACAGAAAACAGAGCTGTTTTTTGCAAAGTGCCTACCTGTAGATTTTGGCCTCTAGCTCAGCCGGCACCTAGGGAAACCTACCAAACCTGTGCATTTTTGAAAACTAGAGATCTAGGGGAATATAAGATGGGGTGACTTGTGGGGCTCTGACCAGGTTCTGTTACCCAGAATCGTTTGCAAACCTTAAAATTTGGCTAAAAAAACATATTTTCCTCACATTTCGGTGACAGAAAGTTCTGGAATCTGAGAGGAGCCACGAATTTCCTTCCACCCTGCGTTCCCTCAAGTCTCCCGATAAAAATGGTACCTCACTTGTGTGGGTAGGCCTAGCGCCCGCGACAGGCTATGCCCCAAAACACAACGTGAACACATCACAGAAAACAGAGCTGTTTTTTGCAAAGTGCCTACCTGTAGATTTTGGCCTCTAGCTCAGCCGGCACCTAGGGAAACCTACCAAACCTGTGCATTTTTCAAAACTAGAGACCTAGGGGAATCCAAGATGGGGTGACTTGTGGGGCTCTGACCAGGTTCTGTTACCCAGAATCCTTTGCAAACCTCAAAATTTGGCTAAAAAAACATATTTTCCTCACATTTCGGTGACAGAAAGTTCTGGAATCTGAGAGGAGCCACGAATTTACTTCCACCCAGCGTTCCCCCAAGTCTCCCGATAAAAATGATACCTCACTTGTGTGGGTAGGCCTAGCGGCCGCAACAACAAACACCCCAAAACACAACGTGAACACATCACAGAAAACAGAGCTGTTTTTTGCAAAGTGCCTACCTGTAGATTTTGGCCTCTATCTCAGCCGGCACCTAGGGAAACCTACCAAACCTGTGCATTTTTTAAAACTAGAGACCTAGGAGAATCCAAGATGGGGTAGCTTGTGGGGCTCTGACCAGGTTCTGTTATCCAGAATCCTTTGCAAACCTCAAAATTTGGCTAAAAAAACATATTTTCCTCACATTTCGGTGACAGAAAGTTCTGGAATCTGAGATGAGCCACGAATTTCCTTCCACCCAGCGTTCCCCCAAGTCTCCTGATAAAAATGGTACCTCACTTGTGTGGGTAGACCTGGCGCCCGCGACAGGCTATGCCCCAAAACACAACGTGAACACATCACAGAAAACAGAGCTGTTTTTTGCAAAGTGCCTACCTGTAGATTTTGGCCTCTAGCTCAGCCGGCACCTAGGGAAACCTACCAAACCTGTGCATTTTTCAAAACTAGAGACCTAGGGGAATCCAAGATGGGGTGACTTGTGGGGCTCTGACCAGGTTCTGTTACCCAGAATCCTTTGCAAACCTCAAAATTTGGCTAAAAAAACATATTTTCCTCACATTTAGGTGACAGAAAGTTCTGGAATCTGAGAGGAGCCACGAATTTACTTCCACCCAGCGTTCCCCCAAGTCTCCCGATAAAAATGGTACCTCACTTGTGTGGGTAGGCCCAGCGCCCTCGACAGGATATGCCCCAAAACACAACGTGGACACATCACAGAAAACAGAGCTGTTTTTTGCAAAGTGCCTACCTGTAGATTTTGGCCTCTAGCTCAGCCGGCACCTAGGGAAACCTACCAAACATGTGCATTTTTTAAAACTAGAGACTTAGGGGAATCCAAGTTGGGGTGACTTGTGGGGCTCTGACCAGGTTCTGTTACCCAGAATCCTTTGCAAACCTCAAAGTTTGGCTAAAAAAAATATTTTCCTCACATTTCGGTGACAGAAAGTTCTGGAATCTGAGAGGAGCCACGAATTTCCTTCCACCCTGCGTTCCCTCAAGTCTCCCGATAAAAATGGTACCTCACTTGTGTGGGTAGGCCTAGCGCCCGCGACAGGCTATGCCCCAAAACACAACGTGAACACATCACAGAAAACAGAGCTGTTTTTTGCAAAGTGCCTACCTGTAGATTTTGGCCTCTAGCTCAGCCGGCACCTAGGGAAACCTACCAAACCTGTGCATTTTTGAAAACTAGAGATCTAGGGGAATATAAGATGGGGTGACTTGTGGGGCTCTGACCAGGTTCTGTTACCCAGAATCGTTTGCAAACCTCAAAATTTGGCTAAAAAAACATATTTTCCTCACATTTCGGTGACAGAAAGTTCTGGAATCTGAGAGGAGCCACGAATTTCCTTCCACCCTGCGTTCCCCCAAGTCTCCCGATAAAAATGGTACCTCACTTGTGTGGGTAGGCCCAGCGCCCTCGACAGGATATGCCCCAAAACACAACGTGGACACATCACAGAAAACAGAGCTGTTTTTTGCAAAGTGCCTACCTGTAGATTTTGGCCTCTAGCTCAGCCGGCACCTAGGGAAACCTACCAAACATGTGCATTTTTTAAAACTAGAGACTTAGGGGAATCCAAGTTGGGGTGACTTGTGGGGCTCTGACCAGGTTCTGTTACCCAGAATCCTTTGCAAACCTCAAAGTTTGGCTAAAAAAAATATTTTCCTCACATTTCGGTGACAGAAAGTTCTGGAATCTGAGAGGAGCCACGAATTTCCTTCCACCCTGCGTTCCCTCAAGTCTCCCGATAAAAATGGTACCTCACTTGTGTGGGTAGGCCTAGCGCCCGCGACAGGCTATGCCCCAAAACACAACGTGAACACATCACAGAAAACAGAGCTGTTTTTTGCAAAGTGCCTACCTGTAGATTTTGGCCTCTAGCTCAGCCGGCACCTAGGGAAACCTACCAAACCTGTGCATTTTTGAAAACTAGAGATCTAGGGGAATATAAGATGGGGTGACTTGTGGGGCTCTGACCAGGTTCTGTTACCCAGAATCGTTTGCAAACCTCAAAATTTGGCTAAAAAAACATATTTTCCTCACATTTCGGTGACAGAAAGTTCTGGAATCTGAGAGGAGCCACGAATTTCCTTCCACCCTGCGTTCCCTCAAGTCTCCCGATAAAAATGGTACCTCACTTGTATGGATAGGCCTAGCGCCCGCGACAGGCTATGCCCCAAAACACAACGTGAACACATCACAGAAAACAGAGCTGTTTTTTGCAAAGTGCCTACCTGTAGATTTTGGCCTCTAGCTCAGCTGGCACCTAGGGAAACCTACCAAACCTGTGCATTTTTCAAAACTAGAGACCAAGGGGAATCCAAGATGGGGTGACTTGTGGGGCTCTGACCAGGTTCTGTTACCCAGAATCCTTTGCAAACCTCAAAATTTGGCTAAAAAAACATATTTTCCTCACATTTCGGTGACAGAAAGTTCTGGAATCTGAGAGGAGCCACGAATTTACTTCCACCCAGCGTTCCCCCAAGTCTCCCGATAAAAATGATACCTCACTTGTGTGGGTAGGCCTAGCGGCCGCAACAACAAACACCCCAAAACACAACGTGAACACATCACAGAAAACAGAGCTGTTTTTTGCAAAGTGCCTACCTGTAGATTTTGGCCTCTAGCTCAGCCGGCACCTAGGGAAACCTACCAAACCTGTGCATTTTTGAAAACTAGAGATCTAGGGGAATCCAAGATGGGGTGACTTGTGGGGCTCTGACCAGGTTCTGTTACCCAGAATCCTTTGCAAACCTCAAAATTTGGCTAAAAAAACATATTTTCCTCACATTTCGGTGACAGAAAGTTCTGGAATCTGAGAGGAGCCACGAATTTCCTTCCACCCTGCGTTCCCCCAAGTCTCCCGATAAAAATGGTACCTCACTTGTGTGGGTAGGCCCAGCGCCCTCGACAGGATATGCCCCAAAACACAACGTGGACACATCACAGAAAACAGAGCTGTTTTTTGCAAAGTGCCTACCTGTAGATTTTGGCCTCTAGCTCAGCCGGCACCTAGGGAAACCTACCAAACATGTGCATTTTTTAAAACTAGAGACTTAGGGGAATCCAAGTTGGGGTGACTTGTGGGGCTCTGACCAGGTTCTGTTACCCAGAATCCTTTGCAAACCTCAAAGTTTGGCTAAAAAAAATATTTTCCTCACATTTCGGTGACAGAAAGTTCTGGAATCTGAGAGGAGCCACGAATTTCCTTCCACCCTGCGTTCCCTCAAGTCTCCCGATAAAAATGATACCTCACTTGTGTGGGTAGGCCTAGCGGCCGCAACAACAAACACCCCAAAACACAACGTGAACACATCACAGAAAACAGAGCTGTTTTTTGCAAAGTGCCTACCTGTAGATTTTGGCCTCTAGCTCAGCCGGCACCTAGGGAAACCTACCAAACCTGTGCATTTTTGAAAACTAGAGATCTAGGGGAATCCAAGATGGGGTGACTTGTGGGGCTCTGACCAGGTTCTGTTACCCAGAATCCTTTGCAAACCTCAAAATTTGGCTAAAAAAACATATTTTCCTCACATTTCGGTGACAGAAAGTTCTGGAATCTGAGAGGAGCCACGAATTTACTTCCACCCAGCGTTCCCCCAAGTCTCCCGATAAAAATGATACCTCAATTGTGTGGGTAGGCCTAGCGGACGCAACAACAAACACCCCAAAACACAACGTGAACTCATCACAGAAAACAGAGCTGTTTTTTGCAAAGTGCCTCCCTGTAGATTTTGGCCTCTAGCTCAGCCGTCACCTAGGGAAACCTACCAAACCTGTGCATTTTTTTCAAAACTAGAGACCTAGGGGAATCCAAGATGGGGTGACTTGTGGGGCTCTGACCAGGTTCTGTTACCCAGAATCCTTTGCAAACCTCAAAATCTGGCTAAAAAAACATATTTTCCTCACATTTCGGTGACAGAAAGTTCTGGAATCTGAGAGGAGCCACAAATTTCCTTCCACCCAGCGTTCCCCCAAGTCCCCCGATAAAAATGATACCTCACTTGTGTGGGTAGTCCTAGCGCCCGCGACAGGAAATGTCCCAAAATACAAAGTGGGCACATACCATTTTTTGACAGAAAACAGAGCTGTTTTTTGCAAAGTTCCTGCCTGTAGATTTTGGCCTCTAGCTCAGCCGGCACCTTGGGAAACCTACCAAACCTATGCATTTTTTAAAACTAGAGACCTAGGGGAATCCAAGATGGGGTGACTTGTGGGGCTCTGACCAGGTTCTGTTACCCAGAATCGTTTGCAAACCTCAAAATTTGGCTAAAAAAACATATTTTCCTCACATTTCGGTGACAGAAAGTTCTGGAATCTGAGAGGAGCCACGAATTTCCTTCCACCCTGCGTTCCCCCAAGTCTCCCGATAAAAATGGTACCTCACTTGTGTGGGTAGGCCCAGCGCCCTCGACAGGATATGCCCCAAAACACAACGTGGACACATCACAGAAAACAGAGCTGTTTTTTGCAAAGTGCCTACCTGTAGATTTTGGCCTCTAGCTCAGCCGGCACCTAGGGAAACCTACCAAACATGTGCATTTTTTAAAACTAGAGACTTAGGGGAATCCAAGTTGGGGTGACTTGTGGGGCTCTGACCAGGTTCTGTTACCCAGAATCCTTTGCAAACCTCAAAGTTTGGCTAAAAAAAATATTTTCCTCACATTTCGGTGACAGAAAGTTCTGGAATCTGAGAGGAGCCACGAATTTCCTTCCACCCTGCGTTCCCTCAAGTCTCCCGATAAAAATGGTACCTCACTTGTGTGGGTAGGCCTAGCGCCCGCGACAGGCTATGCCCCAAAACACAACGTGAACACATCACAGAAAACAGAGCTGTTTTTTGCAAAGTGCCTACCTGTAGATTTTGGCCTCTAGCTCAGCCGGCACCTAGGGAAACCTACCAAACCTGTGCATTTTTGAAAACTAGAGATCTAGGGGAATATAAGATGGGGTGACTTGTGGGGCTCTGACCAGGTTCTGTTACCCAGAATCGTTTGCAAACCTCAAAATTTGGCTAAAAAAACATATTTTCCTCACATTTCGGTGACAGAAAGTTCTGGAATCTGAGAGGAGCCACGAATTTCCTTCCACCCTGCGTTCCCTCAAGTCTCCCGATAAAAATGGTACCTCACTTGTGTGGGTAGGCCTAGCGCCCGCGACAGGCTATGCCCCAAAACACAACGTGAACACATCACAGAAAACAGAGCTGTTTTTTGCAAAGTGCCTACCTGTAGATTTTGGCCTCTAGCTCAGCTGGCACCTAGGGAAACCTACCAAACCTGTGCATTTTTCAAAACTAGAGACCAAGGGGAATCCAAGATGGGGTGACTTGTGGGGCTCTGACCAGGTTCTGTTACCCAGAATCCTTTGCAAACCTCAAAATTTGGCTAAAAAAACATATTTTCCTCACATTTCGGTGACAGAAAGTTCTGGAATCTGAGAGGAGCCACGAATTTACTTCCACCCAGCGTTCCCCCAAGTCTCCCGATAAAAATGATACCTCACTTGTGTGGGTAGGCCTAGCGGCCGCAACAACACACACCCCAAAACACAACGTGAACACATCACAGAAAACAGAGCTGTTTTTTGCAAAGTGCCTACCTGTAGATTTTGGCCTCTAGCTCAGCCGGCACCTAGGGAAACCTACCAAACCTGTGCATTTTTGAAAACTAGAGATCTAGGGGAATCCAAGATGGGGTGACTTGTGGGGCTCTGACCAGGTTCTGTTACCCAGAATCCTTTGCAAACCTCAAAATTTGGCTAAAAAAACATATTTTCCTCACATTTCGGTGACAGAAAGTTCTGGAATCTGAGAGGAGCCACGAATTTACTACCACCCAGCGTTCCCCCAAGTCTCCCGATAAAAATGATACCTCAATTGTGTGGGTAGGCCTAGCGGACGCAACAACAAACACCCCAAAACACAACGTGAACTCATCACAGAAAACAGAGCTGTTTTTTGCAAAGTGCCTCCCTGTAGATTTTGGCCTCTAGCTCAGCCGGCACCTAGGGAAACCTACCAAACCTGTGCATTTTTTTCAAAACTAGAGACCTAGGGGAATCCAAGATGGGGTGACTTGTGGGGCTCTGACCAGGTTCTGTTACCCAGAATCCTTTGCAAACCTCAAAATCTGGCTAAAAAAACATATTTTCCTCACATTTCGGTGACAGAAAGTTCTGGAATCTGAGAGGAGCCACAAATTTCCTTCCACCCAGCGTTCCCCCAAGTCCCCCGATAAAAATGATACCTCACTTGTGTGGGTAGTCCTAGCGCCCGCGACAGGAAATGTCCCAAAATACAAAGTGGGCACATCCCATTTTTTGACAGAAAACAGAGCTGTTTTTTGCAAAGTTCCTGCCTGTAGATTTTGGCCTCTAGCTCAGCCGGCACCTTGGGAAACCTACCAAACCTATGCATTTTTTAAAACTAGAGACCTAGGGGAATCCAAGATGGGGTGACTTGTGGGGCTCTGACCAGGTTCTGTTACCCACAATCCTTTGCAAACCTCAAAATCTGGCTAAAAAAACATATTTTCCTCACATTTCGGTGACAAAAAGTTCTGGAATCCGAGAGGAGCCACAAATTTCCTTCCACCCAGCGTTTCCCCAAGTCTCCCGATAAAAATGATACCTCACTTGTGTGGGTAGGCCTAGCGCCCGCGACAGGATATGCCCCAAAACACAACGTGGACACATCACAGAAAACAGAGCTGTTTTTTGCAAAGTGCCTACCTGTAGATTTTGGCCTCTATCTCAGCCAGCACCTAGGGAAACCTACCAAACCTGTGCATTTTTGAAAATCAGAGACCTAGGGGAATCAAAGATGGGGTAACTTGTGGGGCTCTGACCAGGTTCTGTTACCCAGAATCCTTTGCAAACCTCAAAGTTTGGCTAAAAAAAATATTTTCCTCACATTTCGGTGACAGAAAGTTCTGGAATCTGAGAGGAGCCACGAATTTCCTTCCACCCTGCGTTCCCTCAAGTCTCCCGATAAAAATGGTACCTCACTTGTGTGGGTAGGCCTAGCGCCCGCGACAGGCTATGCCCCAAAACACAACGTGAACACATCACAGAAAACAGAGCTGTTTTTTGCAAAGTGCCTACCTGTAGATTTTGGCCTCTAGCTCAGCCGGCACCTAGGGAAACCTACCAAACCTGTGCATTTTTGAAAACTAGAGATCTAGGGGAATATAAGATGGGGTGACTTGTGGGGCTCTGACCAGGTTCTGTTACCCAGAATCGTTTGCAAACCTCAAAATTTGGCTAAAAAAACATATTTTCCTCACATTTCGGTGACAGAAAGTTCTGGAATCTGAGAGGAGCCACGAATTTCCTTCCACCCTGCGTTCCCCCAAGTCTCCCGATAAAAATGGTACCTCACTTGTGTGGGTAGGCCCAGCGCCCTCGACAGGATATGCCCCAAAACACAACGTGGACACATCACAGAAAACAGAGCTGTTTTTTGCAAAGTGCCTACCTGTAGATTTTGGCCTCTAGCTCAGCCGGCACCTAGGGAAACCTACCAAACATGTGCATTTTTTAAAACTAGAGACTTAGGGGAATCCAAGTTGGGGTGACTTGTGGGGCTCTGACCAGGTTCTGTTACCCAGAATCCTTTGCAAACCTCAAAGTTTGGCTAAAAAAAATATTTTCCTCACATTTCGGTGACAGAAAGTTCTGGAATCTGAGAGGAGCCACGAATTTCCTTCCACCCTGCGTTCCCTCAAGTCTCCCGATAAAAATGGTACCTCACTTGTGTGGGTAGGCCTAGCGCCCGCGACAGGCTATGCCCCAAAACACAACGTGAACACATCACAGAAAACAGAGCTGTTTTTTGCAAAGTGCCTACCTGTAGATTTTGGCCTCTAGCTCAGCCGGCACCTAGGGAAACCTACCAAACCTGTGCATTTTTGAAAACTAGAGATCTAGGGGAATATAAGATGGGGTGACTTGTGGGGCTCTGACCAGGTTCTGTTACCCAGAATCGTTTGCAAACCTCAAAATTTGGCTAAAAAAACATATTTTCCTCACATTTCGGTGACAGAAAGTTCTGGAATCTGAGAGGAGCCACGAATTTCCTTCCACCCTGCGTTCCCCCAAGTCTCCCGATAAAAATGGTACCTCACTTGTGTGGGTAGGCCCAGCGCCCTCGACAGGATATGCCCCAAAACACAACGTGGACACATCACAGAAAACAGAGCTGTTTTTTGCAAAGTGCCTACCTGTAGATTTTGGCCTCTAGCTCAGCCGGCACCTAGGGAAACCTACCAAACATGTGCATTTTTTAAAACTAGAGACTTAGGGGAATCCAAGTTGGGGTGACTTGTGGGGCTCTGACCAGGTTCTGTTACCCAGAATCCTTTGCAAACCTCAAAGTTTGGCTAAAAAAAATATTTTCCTCACATTTCGGTGACAGAAAGTTCTGGAATCTGAGAGGAGCCACGAATTTCCTTCCACCCTGCGTTCCCTCAAGTCTCCCGATAAAAATGGTACCTCACTTGTGTGGGTAGGCCTAGCGCCCGCGACAGGCTATGCCCCAAAACACAACGTGAACACATCACAGAAAACAGAGCTGTTTTTTGCAAAGTGCCTACCTGTAGATTTTGGCCTCTAGCTCAGCCGGCACCTAGGGAAACCTACCAAACCTGTGCATTTTTGAAAACTAGAGATCTAGGGGAATATAAGATGGGGTGACTTGTGGGGCTCTGACCAGGTTCTGTTACCCAGAATCGTTTGCAAACCTCAAAATTTGGCTAAAAAAACATATTTTCCTCACATTTCGGTGACAGAAAGTTCTGGAATCTGAGAGGAGCCACGAATTTCCTTCCACCCTGCGTTCCCTCAAGTCTCCCGATAAAAATGGTACCTCACTTGTGTGGGTAGGCCTAGCGCCCGCGACAGGCTATGCCCCAAAACACAACGTGAACACATCACAGAAAACAGAGCTGTTTTTTGCAAAGTGCCTACCTGTAGATTTTGGCCTCTAGCTCAGCTGGCACCTAGGGAAACCTACCAAACCTGTGCATTTTTCAAAACTAGAGACCAAGGGGAATCCAAGATGGGGTGACTTGTGGGGCTCTGACCAGGTTCTGTTACCCAGAATCCTTTGCAAACCTCAAAATTTGGCTAAAAAAACATATTTTCCTCACATTTCGGTGACAGAAAGTTCTGGAATCTGAGAGGAGCCACGAATTTACTTCCACCCAGCGTTCCCCCAAGTCTCCCGATAAAAATGATACCTCACTTGTGTGGGTAGGCCTAGCGGCCGCAACAACAAACACCCCAAAACACAACGTGAACACATCACAGAAAACAGAGCTGTTTTTTGCAAAGTGCCTACCTGTAGATTTTGGCCTCTAGCTCAGCCGGCACCTAGGGAAACCTACCAAACCTGTGCATTTTTGAAAACTAGAGATCTAGGGGAATCCAAGATGGGGTGACTTGTGGGGCTCTGACCAGGTTCTGTTACCCAGAATCCTTTGCAAACCTCAAAATTTGGCTAAAAAAACATATTTTCCTCACATTTCGGTGACAGAAAGTTCTGGAATCTGAGAGGAGCCACGAATTTACTTCCACCCAGCGTTCCCCCAAGTCTCCCGATAAAAATGATACCTCAATTGTGTGGGTAGGCCTAGCGGACGCAACAACAAACACCCCAAAACACAACGTGAACTCATCACAGAAAACAGAGCTGTTTTTTGCAAAGTGCCTCCCTGTAGATTTTGGCCTCTAGCTCAGCCGGCACCTAGGGAAACCTACCAAACCTGTGCATTTTTTTCAAAACTAGAGACCTAGGGGAATCCAAGATGGGGTGACTTGTGGGGCTCTGATCAGGTTCTGTTACCCAGAATCCTTTGCAAACCTCAAAATCTGGCTAAAAAAACATATTTTCCTCACATTTCGGTGACAGAAAGTTCTGGAATCTGAGAGGAGCCACAAATTTCCTTCCACCCAGCGTTCCCCCAAGTCCCCCGATAAAAATGATACCTCACTTGTGTGGGTAGTCCTAGCGCCCGCGACAGGAAATGTCCCAAAATACAAAGTGGGCACATACCATTTTTTGACAGAAAACAGAGCTGTTTTTTGCAAAGTTCCTGCCTGTAGATTTTGGCCTCTAGCTCAGCCGGCACCTTGGGAAACCTACCAAACCTATGCATTTTTTAAAACTA
Source organism: Pleurodeles waltl (assembly GCF_031143425.1). Classification (NCBI taxonomy): domain Eukaryota; kingdom Metazoa; phylum Chordata; class Amphibia; order Caudata; family Salamandridae; genus Pleurodeles; species Pleurodeles waltl. The sequence continues at coordinate 223,009,462 of NC_090439.1, forward strand.
GAGACCTAGGGGAATCCAAGATGGGGTGACTTGTGGGGCTCTGACCAGGTTCTGTTACCCAGAATCGTTTGCAAACCTCAAAATTTGGCTAAAAAAACATATTTTCCTCACATTTCGGTGACAGAAAGTTCTGGAATCTGAGAGGAGCCACGAATTTCCTTCCACCCTGCGTTCCCCCAAGTCTCCCGATAAAAATGGTACCTCACTTGTGTGGGTAGGCCCAGCGCCCTCGACAGGATATGCCCCAAAACACAACGTGGACACATCACAGAAAACAGAGCTGTTTTTTGCAAAGTGCCTACCTGTAGATTTTGGCCTCTAGCTCAGCCGGCACCTAGGGAAACCTACCAAACATGTGCATTTTTTAAAACTAGAGACTTAGGGGAATCCAAGTTGGGGTGACTTGTGGGGCTCTGACCAGGTTCTGTTACCCAGAATCCTTTGCAAACCTCAAAGTTTGGCTAAAAAAAATATTTTCCTCACATTTCGGTGACAGAAAGTTCTGGAATCTGAGAGGAGCCACGAATTTCCTTCCACCCTGCGTTCCCTCAAGTCTCCCGATAAAAATGGTACCTCACTTGTGTGGGTAGGCCTAGCGCCCGCGACAGGCTATGCCCCAAAACACAACGTGAACACATCACAGAAAACAGAGCTGTTTTTTGCAAAGTGCCTACCTGTAGATTTTGGCCTCTAGCTCAGCCGGCACCTAGGGAAACCTACCAAACCTGTGCATTTTTGAAAACTAGAGATCTAGGGGAATATAAGATGGGGTGACTTGTGGGGCTCTGACCAGGTTCTGTTACCCAGAATCGTTTGCAAACCTCAAAATTTGGCTAAAAAAACATATTTTCCTCACATTTCGGTGACAGAAAGTTCTGGAATCTGAGAGGAGCCACGAATTTCCTTCCACCCTGCGTTCCCTCAAGTCTCCCGATAAAAATGGTACCTCACTTGTGTGGGTAGGCCTAGCGCCCGCGACAGGCTATGCCCCAAAACACAACGTGAACACATCACAGAAAACAGAGCTGTTTTTTGCAAAGTGCCTACCTGTAGATTTTGGCCTCTAGCTCAGCTGGCACCTAGGGAAACCTACCAAACCTGTGCATTTTTCAAAACTAGAGACCAAGGGGAATCCAAGATGGGGTGACTTGTGGGGCTCTGACCAGGTTCTGTTACCCAGAATCCTTTGCAAACCTCAAAATTTGGCTAAAAAAACATATTTTCCTCACATTTCGGTGACAGAAAGTTCTGGAATCTGAGAGGAGCCACGAATTTACTTCCACCCAGCGTTCCCCCAAGTCTCCCGATAAAAATGATACCTCACTTGTGTGGGTAGGCCTAGCGGCCGCAACAACACACACCCCAAAACACAACGTGAACACATCACAGAAAACAGAGCTGTTTTTTGCAAAGTGCCTACCTGTAGATTTTGGCCTCTAGCTCAGCCGGCACCTAGGGAAACCTACCAAACCTGTGCATTTTTGAAAACTAGAGATCTAGGGGAATCCAAGATGGGGTGACTTGTGGGGCTCTGACCAGGTTCTGTTACCCAGAATCCTTTGCAAACCTCAAAATTTGGCTAAAAAAACATATTTTCCTCACATTTCGGTGACAGAAAGTTCTGGAATCTGAGAGGAGCCACGAATTTACTACCACCCAGCGTTCCCCCAAGTCTCCCGATAAAAATGATACCTCAATTGTGTGGGTAGGCCTAGCGGACGCAACAACAAACACCCCAAAACACAACGTGAACTCATCACAGAAAACAGAGCTGTTTTTTGCAAAGTGCCTCCCTGTAGATTTTGGCCTCTAGCTCAGCCGGCACCTAGGGAAACCTACCAAACCTGTGCATTTTTTTCAAAACTAGAGACCTAGGGGAATCCAAGATGGGGTGACTTGTGGGGCTCTGACCAGGTTCTGTTACCCAGAATCCTTTGCAAACCTCAAAATCTGGCTAAAAAAACATATTTTCCTCACATTTCGGTGACAGAAAGTTCTGGAATCTGAGAGGAGCCACAAATTTCCTTCCACCCAGCGTTCCCCCAAGTCCCCCGATAAAAATGATACCTCACTTGTGTGGGTAGTCCTAGCGCCCGCGACAGGAAATGTCCCAAAATACAAAGTGGGCACATCCCATTTTTTGACAGAAAACAGAGCTGTTTTTTGCAAAGTTCCTGCCTGTAGATTTTGGCCTCTAGCTCAGCCGGCACCTTGGGAAACCTACCAAACCTATGCATTTTTTAAAACTAGAGACCTAGGGGAATCCAAGATGGGGTGACTTGTGGGGCTCTGACCAGGTTCTGTTACCCACAATCCTTTGCAAACCTCAAAATCTGGCTAAAAAAACATATTTTCCTCACATTTCGGTGACAAAAAGTTCTGGAATCCGAGAGGAGCCACAAATTTCCTTCCACCCAGCGTTTCCCCAAGTCTCCCGATAAAAATGATACCTCACTTGTGTGGGTAGGCCTAGCGCCCGCGACAGGATATGACCCAAAACACAACGTGGACACATCACAGAAAACAGAGCTGTTTTTTGCAAAGTGCCTACCTGTAGATTTTGGCCTCTATCTCAGCCAGCACCTAGGGAAACCTACCAAACCTGTGCATTTTTGAAAATCAGAGACCTAGGGGAATCAAAGATGGGGTAACTTGTGGGGCTCTGACCAGGTTCTGTTACCCAGAATCCTTTGCAAACCTCAAAGTTTGGCTAAAAAAAATATTTTCCTCACATTTCGGTGACAGAAAGTTCTGGAATCTGAGAGGAGCCACGAATTTCCTTCCACCCTGCGTTCCCTCAAGTCTCCCGATAAAAATGGTACCTCACTTGTGTGGGTAGGCCTAGCGCCCGCGACAGGCTATGCCCCAAAACACAACGTGAACACATCACAGAAAACAGAGCTGTTTTTTGCAAAGTGCCTACCTGTAGATTTTGGCCTCTAGCTCAGCCGGCACCTAGGGAAACCTACCAAACCTGTGCATTTTTGAAAACTAGAGATCTAGGGGAATATAAGATGGGGTGACTTGTGGGGCTCTGACCAGGTTCTGTTACCCAGAATCGTTTGCAAACCTCAAAATTTGGCTAAAAAAACATATTTTCCTCACATTTCGGTGACAGAAAGTTCTGGAATCTGAGAGGAGCCACGAATTTCCTTCCACCCTGCGTTCCCCCAAGTCTCCCGATAAAAATGGTACCTCACTTGTGTGGGTAGGCCCAGCGCCCTCGACAGGATATGCCCCAAAACACAACGTGGACACATCACAGAAAACAGAGCTGTTTTTTGCAAAGTGCCTACCTGTAGATTTTGGCCTCTAGCTCAGCCGGCACCTAGGGAAACCTACCAAACATGTGCATTTTTTAAAACTAGAGACTTAGGGGAATCCAAGTTGGGGTGACTTGTGGGGCTCTGACCAGGTTCTGTTACCCAGAATCCTTTGCAAACCTCAAAGTTTGGCTAAAAAAAATATTTTCCTCACATTTCGGTGACAGAAAGTTCTGGAATCTGAGAGGAGCCACGAATTTCCTTCCACCCTGCGTTCCCTCAAGTCTCCCGATAAAAATGGTACCTCACTTGTGTGGGTAGGCCTAGCGCCCGCGACAGGCTATGCCCCAAAACACAACGTGAACACATCACAGAAAACAGAGCTGTTTTTTGCAAAGTGCCTACCTGTAGATTTTGGCCTCTAGCTCAGCCGGCACCTAGGGAAACCTACCAAACCTGTGCATTTTTTAAAACTAGAGATCTAGGGGAATATAAGATGGGGTGACTTGTGGGGCTCTGACCAGGTTCTGTTACCCAGAATCGTTTGCAAACCTCAAAATTTGGCTAAAAAAACATATTTTCCTCACATTTCGGTGACAGAAAGTTCTGGAATCTGAGAGGAGCCACGAATTTCCTTCCACCCTGCGTTCCCTCAAGTCTCCCGATAAAAATGGTACCTCACTTGTGTGGGTAGGCCTAGCGCCCGCGACAGGCTATGCCCCAAAACACAACGTGAACACATCACAGAAAACAGAGCTGTTTTTTGCAAAGTGCCTACCTGTAGATTTTGGCCTCTAGCTCAGCTGGCACCTAGGGAAACCTACCAAACCTGTGCATTTTTCAAAACTAGAGACCAAGGGGAATCCAAGATGGGGTGACTTGTGGGGCTCTGACCAGGTTCTGTTACCCAGAATCCTTTGCAAACCTCAAAATTTGGCTAAAAAAACATATTTTCCTCACATTTCGGTGACAGAAAGTTCTGGAATCTGAGAGGAGCCACGAATTTACTTCCACCCAGCGTTCCCCCAAGTCTCCCGATAAAAATGATACCTCACTTGTGTGGGTAGGCCTAGCGGCCGCAACAACAAACACCCCAAAACACAACGTGAACACATCACAGAAAACAGAGCTGCTTTTTGCAAAGTGCCTACCTGTAGATTTTGGCCTCTAGCTCAGCCGGCACCTAGGGAAACCTACCAAACCTGTGCATTTTTGAAAACTAGAGATCTAGGGGAATCCAAGATGGGGTGACTTGTGGGGCTCTGACCAGGTTCTGTTACCCAGAATCCTTTGCAAACCTCAAAATTTGGCTAAAAAAACATATTTTCCTCACATTTCGGTGACAGAAAGTTCTGGAATCTGAGAGGAGCCACGAATTTACTTCCACCCAGCGTTCCCCCAAGTCTCCCGATAAAAATGATACCTCAATTGTGTGGGTAGGCCTAGCGGACGCAACAACAAACACCCCAAAACACAACGTGAACTCATCACAGAAAACAGAGCTGTTTTTTGCAAAGTGCCTCCCTGTAGATTTTGGCCTCTAGCTCAGCCGGCACCTAGGGAAACCTACCAAACCTGTGCATTTTTTTCAAAACTAGAGACCTAGGGGAATCCAAGATGGGGTGACTTGTGGGGCTCTGACCAGGTTCTGTTACCCAGAATCCTTTGCAAACCTCAAAATCTGGCTAAAAAAACATATTTTCCTCACATTTCGGTGACAGAAAGTTCTGGAATCTGAGAGGAGCCACAAATTTCCTTCCACCCAGCGTTCCCCCAAGTCCCCCGATAAAAATGATACCTCACTTGTGTGGGTAGTCCTAGCGCCCGCGACAGGAAATGTCCCAAAATACAAAGTGGGCACATACCATTTTTTGACAGAAAACAGAGCTGTTTTTTGCAAAGTTCCTGCCTGTAGATTTTGGCCTCTAGCTCAGCCGGCACCTTGGGAAACCTACCAAACCTATGCATTTTTTAAAACTAGAGACCTAGGGGAATCCAAGATGGGGTGACTTGTGGGGCTCTGACCAGGTTCTGTTACCCAGAATCGTTTGCAAACCTCAAAATTTGGCTAAAAAAACATATTTTCCTCACATTTCGGTGACAGAAAGTTCTGGAATCTGAGAGGAGCCACGAATTTCCTTCCACCCTGCGTTCCCCCAAGTCTCCCGATAAAAATGGTACCTCACTTGTGTGGGTAGGCCCAGCGCCCTCGACAGGATATGCCCCAAAACACAACGTGGACACATCACAGAAAACAGAGCTGTTTTTTGCAAAGTGCCTACCTGTAGATTTTGGCCTCTAGCTCAGCCGGCACCTAGGGAAACCTACCAAACATGTGCATTTTTTAAAACTAGAGACTTAGGGGAATCCAAGTTGGGGTGACTTGTGGGGCTCTGACCAGGTTCTGTTACCCAGAATCCTTTGCAAACCTCAAAGTTTGGCTAAAAAAAATATTTTCCTCACATTTCGGTGACAGAAAGTTCTGGAATCTGAGAGGAGCCACGAATTTCCTTCCACCCTGCGTTCCCTCAAGTCTCCCGATAAAAATGGTACCTCACTTGTGTGGGTAGGCCTAGCGCCCGCGACAGGCTATGCCCCAAAACACAACGTGAACACATCACAGAAAACAGAGCTGTTTTTTGCAAAGTGCCTACCTGTAGATTTTGGCCTCTAGCTCAGCCGGCACCTAGGGAAACCTACCAAACCTGTGCATTTTTGAAAACTAGAGATCTAGGGGAATATAAGATGGGGTGACTTGTGGGGCTCTGACCAGGTTCTGTTACCCAGAATCGTTTGCAAACCTCAAAATTTGGCTAAAAAAACATATTTTCCTCACATTTCGGTGACAGAAAGTTCTGGAATCTGAGAGGAGCCACGAATTTCCTTCCACCCTGCGTTCCCTCAAGTCTCCCGATAAAAATGGTACCTCACTTGTGTGGGTAGGCCTAGCGCCCGCGACAGGCTATGCCCCAAAACACAACGTGAACACATCACAGAAAACAGAGCTGTTTTTTGCAAAGTGCCTACCTGTAGATTTTGGCCTCTAGCTCAGCTGGCAGCTAGGGAAACCTACCAAACCTGTGCATTTTTCAAAACTAGAGACCAAGGGGAATCCAAGATGGGGTGACTTGTGGGGCTCTGACCAGGTTCTGTTACCCAGAATCCTTTGCAAACCTCAAAATTTGGCTAAAAAAACATATTTTCCTCACATTTCGGTGACAGAAAGTTCTGGAATCTGAGAGGAGCCACGAATTTACTTCCACCCAGCGTTCCCCCAAGTCTCCCGATAAAAATGATACCTCACTTGTGTGGGTAGGCCTAGCGGCCGCAACAACACACACCCCAAAACACAACGTGAACACATCACAGAAAACAGAGCTGTTTTTTGCAAAGTGCCTACCTGTAGATTTTGGCCTCTAGCTCAGCCGGCACCTAGGGAAACCTACCAAACCTGTGCATTTTTGAAAACTAGAGATCTAGGGGAATCCAAGATGGGGTGACTTGTGGGGCTCTGACCAGGTTCTGTTACCCAGAATCCTTTGCAAACCTCAAAATTTGGCTAAAAAAACATATTTTCCTCACATTTCGGTGACAGAAAGTTCTGGAATCTGAGAGGAGCCACGAATTTACTACCACCCAGCGTTCCCCCAAGTCTCCCGATAAAAATGATACCTCAATTGTGTGGGTAGGCCTAGCGGACGCAACAACAAACACCCCAAAACACAACGTGAACTCATCACAGAAAACAGAGCTGTTTTTTGCAAAGTGCCTCCCTGTAGATTTTGGCCTCTAGCTCAGCCGGCACCTAGGGAAACCTACCAAACCTGTGCATTTTTTTCAAAACTAGAGACCTAGGGGAATCCAAGATGGGGTGACTTGTGGGGCTCTGACCAGGTTCTGTTACCCAGAATCCTTTGCAAACCTCAAAATCTGGCTAAAAAAACATATTTTCCTCACATTTCGGTGACAGAAAGTTCTGGAATCTGAGAGGAGCCACAAATTTCCTTCCACCCAGCGTTCCCCCAAGTCCCCCGATAAAAATGATACCTCACTTGTGTGGGTAGTCCTAGCGCCCGCGACAGGAAATGTCCCAAAATACAAAGTGGGCACATCCCATTTTTTGACAGAAAACAGAGCTGTTTTTTGCAAAGTTCCTGCCTGTAGATTTTGGCCTCTAGCTCAGCCGGCACCTTGGGAAACCTACCAAACCTATGCATTTTTAAAAACTAGAGACCTAGGGGAATCCAAGATGGGGTGACTTGTGGGGCTCTGACCAGGTTCTGTTACCCACAATCCTTTGCAAACCTCAAAATCTGGCTAAAAAAACATATTTTCCTCACATTTCGGTGACAAAAAGTTCTGGAATCCGAGAGGAGCCACAAATTTCCTTCCACCCAGCGTTTCCCCAAGTCTCCCGATAAAAATGATACCTCACTTGTGTGGGTAGGCCTAGCGCCCGCGACAGGATATGCCCCAAAACACAACGTGGACACATCACAGAAAACAGAGCTGTTTTTTGCAAAGTGCCTACCTGTAGATTTTGGCCTCTATCTCAGCCAGCACCTAGGGAAACCTACCAAACCTGTGCATTTTTGAAAACTAGAGATCTAGGGGAATATAAGATGGGGTGACTTGTGGGGCTCTGACCAGGTTCTGTTACCCAGAATCGTTTGCAAACCTCAAAATTTGGCTAAAAAAACATATTTTCCTCACATTTCGGTGACAGAAAGTTCTGGAATCTGAGAGGAGCCACGAATTTCCTTCCACCCTGCGTTCCCTCAAGTCTCCCGATAAAAATGGTACCTCACTTGTGTGGGTAGGCCTAGCGCCCGCGACAGGCTATGCCCCAAAACACAACGTGAACACATCACAGAAAACAGAGCTGTTTTTTGCAAAGTGCCTACCTGTAGATTTTGGCCTCTAGCTCAGCCGGCACCTAGGGAAACCTACCAAACCTGTGCATTTTTCAAAACTAGAGACCTAGGGGAATCCAAGATGGGGTGACTTGTGGGGCTCTGACCAGGTTCTGTTACCCAGAATCCTTTGCAAACCTCAAAATTTGGCTAAAAAAACATATTTTCCTCACATTTCGGTGACAGAAAGTTCTGGAATCTGAGAGGAGCCACGAATTTACTTCCACCCAGCGTTCCCCCAAGTCTCCCGATAAAAATGATACCTCACTTGTGTGGGTAGGCCTAGCGGCCGCAACAACAAACACCCCAAAACACAACGTAAACACATCACAGAAAACAGAGCTGTTTTTTGCAAAGTGCCTACCTGTAGATTTTGGCCTCTATCTCAGCCGGCACCTAGGGAAACCTACCAAACCTGTGCATTTTTTAAAACTAGAGACCTAGGAGAATCCAAGATGGGGTAGCTTGTGGGGCTCTGACCAGGTTCTGTTACCCAGAATCCTTTGCAAACCTCAAAATTTGGCTAAAAAAACATATTTTCCTCACATTTCGGTGACAGAAAGTTCTGGAATCTGAGATGAGCCACGAATTTCCTTCCACCCAGCGTTCCCCCAAGTCTCCTGATAAAAATGGTACCTCACTTGTGTGGGTAGACCTGGCGCCCGAGACAGGCTATGCCCCAAAACACAACGTGAACACATCACAGAAAACAGAGCTGTTTTTTGCAAAGTGCCTACCTGTAGATTTTGGCTTCTAGCTCAGCCGGCACCTAGGGAAACCTACCAAACCTGTGCATTTTTCAAAACTAGAGACCTAGGGGAATCCAAGATGGGTGACTTGTGGGGCTCTGACCAGGTTCTGTTACCCAGAATCCTTTGCAAACCTCAAAATTTGGCTAAAAAAACATATTTTCCTCACATTTCGGTGACAGAAAGTTCTGGAATCTGAGATGAGCCACGAATTTCCTTCCACCCAGCGTTCCCCCAAGTCTCCTTATAAAAATGGTACCTCACTTGTGTGGGTAGACCTGGCGCCCGCGACAGGCTATGCCCCAAAACACAACGTGAACACATCACAGAAAACAGAGCTGTTTTTTGCAAAGTGCCTAACTGTAGATTTTGGCCTCTAGCTCAGCCGGCACCTAGGGAAACCTACCAAACCTGTGCATTTTTCAAAACTAGAGACCTAGGGGAATCCAAGATGGGGTGACTTGTGGGGCTCTGACCAGGTTCTGTTACCCAGAATCCTTTGCAAACCTCAAAATTTGGCTAAAAAAACATATTTTCCTCACATTTAGGTGACAGAAAGTTCTGGAATCTGAGAGGAGCCACGAATTTACTTCCACCCAGCGTTCCCCCAAGTCTCCCGATAAAAATGGTACCTCACTTGTGTGGGTAGGCCCAGCGCCCTCGACAGGATATGCCCCAAAACACAACGTGGACACATCACAGAAAACAGAGCTGTTTTTTGCAAAGTGCCTACCTGTAGATTTTGGCCTCTAGCTCAGCCGGCACCTAGGGAAACCTACCAAACATGTGCATTTTTTAAAACTAGAGACTTAGGGGAATCCAAGTAGGGGTGACTTGTGGGGCTCTGACCAGGTTCTGTTACCCAGAATCCTTTGCAAACCTCACAATTTGGCTAAAAAAACACATTTTCCTCACATTTCGGTGACAGAAAGTCCTGGAATCTGAGAGGAGCCACAAATTTCCTTCCACCCAGCGTTCCCCAAAGTCTCCCGATAAAAATGATACCTCACTTGTGTGGGTAGTCCTAGCGCCCGCGACAGGAAATGTCCCAAAACACAAAGTGGGCAAATCCCATTTTTTGACAGAAAACAGAGCTGTTTTTTGCAAAGTGCCTACCTGTAGATTTTGGCCTCTAGCTCAGATGGCACCTAGGGAAACCTACCAAACCTGTGCATTTTTTAAAACTAGAGACCTAGGAGAATCCAAGATGGGGTAGCTTGTGGGGCTCTGACCAGGTTCTGTTACCCAGAATCCTTTGCAAACCTCAAATTTTGGCACAAAAAACACATTTTCCTCACATTTCGGTGACAGAAAGTTCTGGAATCTGAGAGGAGCCATGAATTTCCTTCCACCCAGCGTTCCCCCAATTCTCCCGATAAAAATGATACCTCACTTGTGTGGGTAGGCCTAGCGGCGGCAACAGGAGACACCCCGAAACACAACGTGAACACATCACAGAAAACAGAGCTGTTTTTTGCAAAGTGCCTACCTGTAGATTTTGGCCTCTAGCTCAGCCGGCACCTAGGGAAACCTACCAAACCTGTGCATTTTTTTCAAAACTAGAGACCTAGGGGAATCCAAGATGGGGTGACTTGTGGGGCTCTGACCAGGTTCTGTTACCCAGAATCCTTTGCAAACCTCAAAATTTGGCTAAAAAAACACATTTTCCTCACATTTCGGTGATAGAAAGTTCTGGAATCTGAGAGGAGCCACAAATTTCCTTCCACCCAGCGTTCCCCCAAGTCTCCCGATAAAAATGATACCTCACTTGTGTGGGTAGTCCTAGCGCCCTCGACAGGAAATGTCCCAAAATACAAAGTGGGCACATCCCATTTTTTGACAGAAAACAGAGCTGTTTTTTGCAAAGTTCCTGCCTGTAGATTTTGGCCTCTAGCTCAGCCGGCACCTAGGGAAACCTACCAAACATGTGCATTTTTTAAAACTAGAGACCTAGGGGAATCCAAGATGGGGTGACTTGTGGGACTCTGACCAGGTTCTGTTACCCAGAATCCTTTGCAAACCTCACAATTTGGCTAAAAAAACACATTTTCCTCACATTTCGGTGACAGAAAGTCCTGGAATCTGAGAGGAGCCACAAATTTCCTTCCACCCAGCGTTCCCCAAAGTCTCACGATAAAAATGATACCTCACTTGTGTGGGTAGTCCTAGCGCCCGCGACAGGAAATGTCCCAAAACACAAAGTGGGCAAATCCCATTTTTTGACAGAAAACAGAGCTGTTTTTTGCAAAGTGCCTAGCTGTAGATTTTGGCCTCTAGCTCAGCCGGCACCTAGGGAAACCTACCAAACCTGTGCATTTTTAAAAACTAGAGATCTAGGGGAATCCAAGATGGGGTGACTTGTGGGGCTCTGACCAGGTTCTGTTACCCAGAATCCTTTGCAAACCTCAAAATTTGGCTAAAAAAACATATTTTCCTCACATTTCGGTGACAGAAAGTTCTGGAATCTGAGAGGAGCCACAAATTTCCTTCCACCCAGCTTTCCCCCAAGTCTCCCGATAAAAATTATACCTCACTTGTGTGGGTAGGCCTAGCGTCCGCGACAGGGCACACCCCAAAACACAACGTGGACACATCCCATTTTTTGAAAGAAAACAGAGCTGTTTTTTGCAAAGTGCCTACCTGTAGATTTTGGCCTCTAGCTCAGCCGGCACCTAGGGAAACCTACCAAACCTGTGCATTTTTTAAAACTAGAGACCTAGGAGAATCCAAGATGGGGTAGCTTGTGGGGCTCTGACCAGGTTCTGTTACCCAGAATCCTTTGCAAACCTCAAAATTTGGCTAAAAAAACATATTTTCCTCACATTTTGGTGACAGAAAGTTCTGGAATCTGAGATGAGCCACGAATTTCCTTCCACCCAGCGTTCCCCCAAGTCTCCTGATAAAAATGGTACCTCACTTGTGTGGGTAGACCTAGCGCCCGCGACAGGCTATGCCCCAAAACACAACGTGAACACATCACAGAAAACAGAGCTGTTTTTTGCAAAGTGCCTACCTGTAGATTTTGGCCTCTAGCTCAGCCGGCACCTAGGGAAACCTACCAAACCTGTGCATTTTTCTTTCAAAACTAGAGACCTAGGGGAATCCAAGATGGGGTGACTTGTGGGGCTCTGACCAGGTTCTGTTACCCAGAATCCTTTGCAAACCTCAAAATTTGGCTAAAAAAACATATTTTCCTCACATTTCGGTGACAGAAAGTTCTGGAATCTGAGAGGAGCCACGAATTTACTTCCACCCAGCGTTCCCCCAAGTCTCCCGATAAAAATGATACCTCACTTGTGTGGGTAGGCCTAGCGGCCGCAACAACAAACACCCCAAAACACAACGTGAACACATCACAGAAAACAGAGCTGTTTTTTGCAAAGTGCCTACCTGTAGATTTTGGCCTCTATCTCAGCCGGCACCTAGGGAAACCTACCAAACCTGTGCATTTTTTAAAACTAGAGACCTAGGAGAATCCAAGATGGGGTAGCTTGTGGGGCTCTGACCAGGTTCTGTTACCCAGAATCCTTTGCAAACCTCAAAATTTGGCTAAAAAAACATATTTTCCTCACATTTCGGTGACAGAAAGTTCTGGAATCTGAGATGAGCCACGAATTTCCTACCACCCAGCGTTCCCCCAAGTCTCCTGATAAAAATGGTACCTCACTTGTGTGGGTAGACCTGGCGCCCGAGACAGGCTATGCCCCAAAACACAACGTGAACACATCACAGAAAACAGAGCTGTTTTTTGCAAAGTGCCTACCTGTAGATTTTGGCTTCTAGCTCAGCCGGCACCTAGGGAAACCTACCAAACCTGTGCATTTTTCAAAACTAGAGACCTAGGGGAATCCAAGATGGGGTGACTTGTGGGGCTCTGACCAGGTTCTGTTACCCAGAATCCTTTGCAAACCTCAAAATTTGGCTAAAAAAACATATTTTCCTCACATTTCGGTGACAGAAAGTTCTGGAATCTGAGATGAGCCACGAATTTCCTTCCACCCAGCGTTCCCCCAAGTCTCCTGATAAAAATGGTACCTCACTTGTGTGGGTAGACCTGGCGCCCGCGACAGGCTATGCCCCAAAACACAACGTGAACACATCACAGAAAACAGAGCTGTTTTTTGCAAAGTGCCTAACTGTAGATTTTGGCCTCTAGCTCAGCCGGCACCTAGGGAAACCTACCAAACCTGTGCATTTTTCAAAACTAGAGACCTAGGGGAATCCAAGATGGGGTGACTTGTGGGGCTCTGACCAGGTTCTGTTACCCAGAATCCTTTGCAAACCTCAAAATTTGGCTAAAAAAACATATTTTCCTCACATTTAGGTGACAGAAAGTTCTGGAATCTGAGAGGAGCCACGAATTTACTTCCACCCAGCGTTCCCCCAAGTCTCCCGATAAAAATGGTACCTCACTTGTGTGGGTAGGCCCAGCGCCCTCGACAGGATATGCCCCAAAACACAACGTGGACACATCACAGAAAACAGAGCTGTTTTTTGCAAAGTGCCTACCTGTAGATTTTGGCCTCTAGCTCAGCCGGCACCTAGGGAAACCTACCAAACATGTGCATTTTTTAAAACTAGAGACTTAGGGGAATCCAAGTTGGGGTGACTTGTGGGGCTCTGACCAGGTTCTGTTACCCAGAATCCTTTGCAAACCTCACAATTTGGCTAAAAAAACACATTTTCCTCACATTTCGGTGACAGAAAGTCCTGGAATCTGAGAGGAGCCACAAATTTCCTTCCACCCAGCGTTCCCCAAAGTCTCCCGTTAAAAATGATACCTCACTTGTGTGGGTAGTCCTAGCGCCCGCGACAGGAAATGTCCCAAAACACAAAGTGGGCAAATCCCATTTTTTGACAGAAAACAGAGCTGTTTTTTGCAAAGTGCCTACCTGTAGATTTTGGCCTCTAGCTCAGATGGCACCTAGGGAAACCTACCAAACCTGTGCATTTTTTAAAACTAGAGACCTAGGAGAATCCAAGATGGGGTAGCTTGTGGGGCTCTGACCAGGTTCTGTTACCCAGAATCCTTTGCAAACCTCAAATTTTGGCACAAAAAACACATTTTCCTCACATTTCGGTGACAGAAAGTTCTGGAATCTGAGAGGAGCCATGAATTTCCTTCCACCCAGCGTTCCCCCAATTCTCCCGATAAAAATGATACCTCACTTGTGTGGGTAGGCCTAGCGGCGGCAACAGGAGACACCCCGAAACACAACGTGAACACATCACAGAAAACAGAGCTGTTTTTTGCAAAGTGCCTACCTGTAGATTTTGGCCTCTAGCTCAGCCGGCACCTAGGGAAACCTACCAAACCTGTGCATTTTTTTCAAAACTAGAGACCTAGGGGAATCCAAGATGGGGTGACTTGTGGGGCTCTGACCAGGTTCTGTTACCCAGAATCCTTTGCAAACCTCAAAATTTGGCTAAAAAAACACATTTTCCTCACATTTCGGTGATAGAAAGTTCTGGAATCTGAGAGGAGCCACAAATTTCCTTCCACCCAGCGTTCCCCCAAGTCTCCCGATAAAAATGATACCTCACTTGTGTGGGTAGTCCTAGCGCCCTCGACAGGAAATGTCCCAAAATACAAAGTGGGCACATCCCATTTTTTGACAGAAAACAGAGCTGTTTTTTGCAAAGTTCCTGCCTGTAGATTTTGGCCTCTAGCTCAGCCGGCACCTAGGGAAACCTACCAAACATGTGCATTTTTTAAAACTAGAGACCTAGGGGAATCGAAGATGGGGTGACTTGTGGGACTCTGACCAGGTTCTGTTACCCAGAATCCTTTGCAAACCTCACAATTTGGCTAAAAAAACACATTTTCCTCACATTTCGGTGACAGAAAGTCCTGGAATCTGAGAGGAGCCACAAATTTCCTTCCACCCAGCGTTCCCCAAAGTCTCCCGATAAAAATGATACCTCACTTGTGTGGGTAGTCCTAGTGCCCGCGACAGGAAATGTCCCAAAACACAAAGTGGGCAAATCCCATTTTTTGACAGAAAACAGAGCTGTTTTTTGCAAAGTGCCTAGCTGTAGATTTTGGCCTCTAGCTCAGCCGGCACCTAGGGAAACCTACCAAACCTGTGCATTTTTAAAAACTAGAGATCTAGGGGAATCCAAGATGGGGTGACTTGTGGGGCTCTGACCAGGTTCTGTTACCCAGAATCCTTTGCAAACCTCAAAATTTGGCTAAAAAAACATATTTTCCTCACATTTCGGTGACAGAAAGTTCTGGAATCTGAGAGGAGCCACAAATTTCCTTCCACCCAGCCTTCCCCCAAGTCTCCCGATAAAAATTATACCTCACTTGTGTGGGTAGGCCTAGCGTCCGCGACAGGGCACACCCCAAAACACAACGTGGACACATCCCATTTTTTGAAAGAAAACAGAGCTGTTTTTTGCAAAGTGCCTACCTGTAGATTTTGGCCTCTAGCTCAGCCGGCACCTAGGGAAACCTACCAAACCTGTGCATTTTTTAAAACTAGAGACCTAGGAGAATCCAAGATGGGGTAGCTTGTGGGGCTCTGACCAGGTTCTGTTACCCAGAATCCTTTGCAAACCTCAAAATTTGGCTAAAAAAACATATTTTCCTCACATTTTGGTGACAGAAAGTTCTGGAATCTGAGATGAGCCACGAATTTCCTTCCACCCAGCGTTCCCCCAAGTCTCCTGATAAAAATGGTACCTCACTTGTGTGGGTAGACCTAGCGCCCGCGACAGGCTATGCCCCAAAACACAACGTGAACACATCACAGAAAACAGAGCTGTTTTTTGCAAAGTGCCTACCTGTAGATTTTGGCCTCTAGCTCAGCCGGCACCTAGGGAAACCTACCAAACCTGTGCATTTTTCTTTCAAAACTAGAGACCTAGGGGAATCCAAGATGGGGTGACTTGTGGGGCTCTGACCAGGTTCTGTTACCCAGAATGCTTTGCAAACCTCAAAATTTGGCTAAAAAAACATATTTTCCTCACATTTCGGTGACAGAAAGTTCCGGAATCTGAGAGGAGCCACGAATTTACTTCCACCCAGCGTTCCCCCAAGTCTCCCGATAAAAATGGTACCTCACTTGTGTGGGTAGGCCCAGCACCCTCGACAGGATATGCCCCAAAACACAACGTGGACACATCACAGAAAACAGAGCTGTTTTTTGCAAAGTGCCTACCTGTAGATTTTGGCCTCTAGCTCAGCCGGCACCTAGGGAAACCTACCAAACCTGTGCATTTTTGAAAACCAGAGACCTAGGGGAATCCAAGATGGGGTGACTTGTGGGGCTCTGACCAGGTTCTGTTACCCAGAATCCTTTGCAAACCTCACAATTTGGTAAAAAACACATTTTCCTCACATTTCGGTGACAGAAAGTTCTGGAATCTGAGAGGAGCCACAAATTTCCTTCCACCCAGCGTTCCCCAAAGTCTCCCGATAAAAATGATACCTCACTTGTGTGGGTAGTCCTAGCGCCCGCGACAGGAAATGTCCCAAAACACAAAGTGGGCAAATCCCATTTTTTGACAGAAAACAGAGCTGTTTTTTGCAAAGTGCCTACCTGTAGATTTTGGCCTCTAGCTCAGCCGGCACCTAGGGAAACCTACGAAACCTGTGCATTTTTTAAAACTAGAGACCTAGGAGAATCCAAGATGGGATAGCTTGTGGGGCTCTGACCAGGTTCTGTTACCCGGAATCCTTTGCAAACCTCACATTTTGGCACAAAAAACACATTTTCCTCACATTTCGGTGACAGAAAGTTCTGGAATCTGAGAGGAGCCATGAATTTCCTTCCACCCAGCGTTCCCCCAATTCTCCCGATAAAAATGATACCTCACTTGTGTGGGTAGGCCTAGCGCCCTCGACAGGAAATGTCCCAAAATACAAAGTGGGCACATCCCATTTTTTGACAGAAAACAGAGCTGTTTTTTGCAAAGTTCCTGCCTGTAGATTTTGGCCTCTAGCTCAGCCGGCACCTAGGGAAACCTACCAAACCTGTGCATTTTTTAAAACTAGAGACCTAGGAGAATCCAAGATGGGGTAGCTTGTGGAGCTCTGACCAGGTTCTGTTACCCAGAATCCTTTGCAAACCTCAAAATTTGGCTAAAAAAACATATTTTCCTCACATTTTGGTGACAGAAAGTTCTGGAATCTTAGATGAGCCACGAATTTCCTTCCACCCAGCATTCCCCCAAGTCTCCTGATAAAAATTGTACCTCACTTGTGTGGGTAGACCTAGCGCCCGCGACAGGCTATGCCCCAAAACACAACGTGAACACATCACAGAAAACAGAGCTGTTTTTTGCAAAGTGCCTACCTGTAGATTTTGGACTCTAGCTCAGCCGGCACCTAGGGAAACCTACCAAACCTGTGCATTATTTAAAACTAGAGACCTAGGGGAATCCAAGATGGGGTGACTTGTGGGGCTCTGACCAGGTTCTGTTACCCAGAATCCTTTGCAAACCTCAAAATTTGGCTAAAAAAACATATTTTCCTCACATTTCGGTGACAAAAAGTTCTTTAATCTGAGAGGAGCCACGAATTTACTTCCACCCAGCGTTCCCCCAAGTCTCGGGATAAAAATGGTACCTCACTTGTGTGGGTAGGCCCAGCGCCCTCGACAGGATATGCCCCAAAACACTACGTGGGCACATCACAGAAAACAGAGCTGTTTTTGCAAAGTGCCTACCTGTAGATTTTGGCCTCTAGCTCAGCCGGCACCTAGGGAAACCTACCAAACATGTGCATTTTTTAAAACTAGAGACCTAGGGGAATCCAAGTTGGGGTGACTTGTGGGGCTCTGACCAGGTTCTGTTACCCAGAATCCTTTGGAAACCTCACAATTTGGCTAAAAAAAACACATTTTCCTCACATTTCGGTGACAGAAAGTACTGGAATCTGAGAGGAGCCACAAATTTCCTTCCACCCAGCGTTCCCCAAAGTCTCCCGATAAAAATGATACCTCACTTGTGTGGGTAGTCCTAGCGCCCGCGACAGGAAATGTCCCAAAACACAAAGTGGGCAAATCCCATTTTTTGACAGAAAACAGAGCTGTTTTTTGCAAAGTGCCTACCTGTAGATTTTGGCCTCTAGCTCAGCCGGCACCTAGGATAACCTACCAAACCTGTGCATTTTTTAAAACTAGAGACCTAGGAGAATCCAAGATGGGGTAGCTTGTGGGGCTCTGACCAGGTTCTGTTACCCAGAATCCTTTGCAAACCTCAAATTTTGGCACAAAAAACACATTTTCCTCACATTTCGGTGACAGAAAGTTCTGGAATCTGAGAGGAGCCATGAATTTCCTTCCACCCAGCGTTCCCCCTATTCTCCCGATAAAAATGATACCTCACTTGTGTGGGTAGGCCTAGCGGCGGCAACAGGAGACACCCCAAAACACAACGTGAACACATCACAGAAAACAGAGCTGTTTTTTGCAAAGTGCCTACCTGTAGATTTTGGCCTCTAGCTCAGCCGGCACCTAGGGAAACCTACCAAACCTGTGCTTTTTTTTCAAAACTAGAGACCTAGGGGAATCCAAGATGGGGTGACTTGTGGGGCTCTGACCAGGTTCTGTTACCCAGAATCCTTTGCAAACCTCAAAATTTGGCTAAAAAACCACATTTTCCTCACATTTCGGTGACAGAAAGTTCTGGAATCTGAGAGGAGCCACAAATTTCCTTCCACCCAGCGTTCCCCCAAGTCTCCCGATAAAAATGATACCTCACTTGTGTGGGTAGTCCCAGCGCCCGCAACAGGAAATGTCCCAAAACACAAAGTGGGCACATCCCATTTTTTGACAGAAAACAGAGCTGTTTTTTGCAAAGTGCCTACCTGTAGATTTTGGCCTCTAGCTCAGCTGGCACCTAGGGAAACCTACCAAACCTGTGCATTTTTTAAAACTAGAGACCTAGGGGAATCCAAGATGGGGTGACTTGTGGGGCTCTGACCTGGTTCTGTTACCCAGAATCCTTTGCAAACCTCAAAATTTGGCTAAAAAAACACATTTTCCTCACATTTCGGTGACAGAAAGTTCTGGAATCTGAGAGGAGCCATGAATTTCCTTCCACCCAGCGTTCCCCCAATTCTCCCGATAAAAATGATACCTCATTTGTGTGGGTAGGCCTAGCGGCCGCAACAGGACACACCCCAAAACACAACGTGAACACATCACAGAAAACAGAGCTGTTTTTTGCAAAGTGCCTACCTGTAGATTTTGGCCTCTAGCTCAGCCGGCACCTAGGGAAACCTACCAAACCTGTGCATTTTTTTCAAAACTAGAGACCTAGGGGAATCCAAGATGGGGTGACTTGTGGGGCTCTGACCAGGTTCTGTTATCCAGAATCCTTTGCAAACCTCAAAATTTGGCTAAAAAAACACATTTTCCTCACATTTCGGTGACAGAAAGTTCTGGAATCTGAGAGGAGCCACAAATTTCCTTCCACCCAGCGTTCTCCCAAGTCTCCCGATAAAAATGATACCTCACTTGTGTGGGTAGTCCTAGCGCCCTCGACAGGAAATGTCCCAAAATACAAAGTGGGCACATCCCATTTTTTGACAGAAAACAGAGCTGTTTTTTGCAAAGTTCCTGCCTGTAGATTTTGGCCTCTAGCTCAGCCGGCACCTAGGGAAACCTACCAAACCTGTGCATTTTTGAAAATCAGAGACCTAGGGGAATCCAAGATGGGGTGACTTGTGAGGCTTTGACCAGGTTCTGTTACCCAGAATCCTTTGCAAACCTCAAAGTTTGGCTAAAAAAAATATTTTCCTCACATTTCGGTGACAGAAAGTTCTGGAATCTGAGAGGAGCCACGAATTTCCTTCCACCCTGCGTTCCCTCAAGTCTCCTGATAAAAATGGTACCTCACTTGTGTGGGTAGGCCTAGCGCCCGTGATGAAGCAGAAAATGAAGGTTTTGATCTGTTAACGCTTAAACGTAGTGCTGAAATAATCATGTGTGACATTAACCGAATTAATAAAGATTGTACGGGGACAAATTGTGCCCTCAGAGTAGTTTGCCATCATTTATACGCGTGCTTTATATAACGTGGTGAATTAGAATTGCACTAATCCGACATAATCGTAAACGTGTGCTACGATTTGCTTGTTTGAAATGTTTTAGCTTAGCATTACTTTAGCGGAGGCTTTGGCCTAGTTGCCTGGTCTCACGGTTTAGATGTTCGTATTTTTCCACTGTGCTAATAAACGTGTATTTCTGCTTGAAGCTGTACTTTTCCACAGAAACTGTTCACATGCTTATCTTAAAGTTGGTGCCAGCCTGGCATATTTTCTCTTAAATTCAAGGTCGACTTGCAGGTGCGGACAATGGAGGCTCTGAGAGTAAGCTAATTGGAAAACAATGTTGCAAATTACGTACCCATCTCCAAGGATAATGTATGCTTAAGTAAAAGCTTGAGAACTGTCGTGTTTGATTGGTCAATTTGAAGCTAACCTATGAACCCACCAATGGAGACCCTACTGGATTTGGACTGTTGTCTATAAAACCCAGGTGCACGAGAAGAGGGTAGCCATTGCAGCCATTACCAGCTCGATACCCGCCATTTTGCAGACTTCGTAGCTATTATGGCCCACTTGCTGCGACGCCATTTTGAGAGACTTTGATTCTTTCTCTAATCGAGAGAAAGAGACTTTAAATGATTCTTGCCCTAGAGACTGTAACTTTGATTTGATCCCTTTGCATGAAGTAATAGTTTACCTTGCCGCCGTGAGGCATTTGCCCCGTTCATCCCTGCCCCTTTGTCCCGTCCCATGCCGATCGAGAAATGGTACCCATGCTGACCGAAGAACGGTACCTGTGAGACGAAGACTTCCTTGTATGCTGATCATAATTGGTAAATATGAAAGGAAACTGTAAAATTGCATTGTGTTTCTTTTAGGTAACCAACTGCTGATTTGATAAGGGCCCTAGCTAGGAGTTTTCTAAATTAATGTTGCTAAATTGTTTTTTGCATGAAGTCCCACATGCCGATGCTAATTTGAGGTTAGACGAGGTTTCCATGTGTTGCACGATGCAATTTGAGATCTTGTTATGCTGACTAAATGTACGCAATTAGTTCATTACAGATTATCGTATTAGTGATTTGCATTGCTATTATCGAATGCCTTGTGATTCAAATGCTTCATAGATTACATTTGTTTCGACGTTATGGACAGCTATTAATGTTCATATATGTTTATCATTTGGTGTTGAGAAACATTTATATTGTGCTAGCTTTGTTAATATAGGGAAATAAATTCACTAACTTTGCAATAAACTGGTGTGGTTATTCCTGACTGAAAGGTCAGGGTTCGCCGAAATGTATTCTGGATTAATTGTAAAGTGTTATGTTGTTCAAGGTGTTGCTTATGTTCGTTATT
The DNA here is from genome assembly GCF_031143425.1 of Pleurodeles waltl. Lineage (NCBI taxonomy): Eukaryota > Metazoa > Chordata > Amphibia > Caudata > Salamandridae > Pleurodeles > Pleurodeles waltl. The sequence continues at coordinate 223,030,748 of NC_090439.1, forward strand.
GATTATTGATTTGATGGGACTGATAGATATAAGAGTACAGAGAGTTCCCACTAAGTCAAAAGATTCATCGGCCTAAAGAGCGTCCAAACGTAGGTAAATTTGTTACCGCGTTCCGCTCTATCAGTAGATGGTAGCAGAGGACGGTTACGTCTTTTGGGACCCTGTACTATTAAAGTGCATGGTGTTGAATTAACGATTACGCATTTTGAGACCCCATTCGAGAAGTTGAGTTAGATTTTCTTGGATAAAACGATTGACAGAATGATGATGGGCTAGGTCCACCGCGACTTTCCCGGGATCTCGGAGCTTGCGAATGGAGGGAACGGAGGTGTGGAATCTGCGCTGGCGGTACTAGTGATGGTATGAGTGAAGCTAGGGTTTCGCGCTTGCACAGCTTATTGCCGCAGGGTGTGTGAAAAGGTTGCAAGGGTTTTCTTTTAAGGATAGCGGAGGTGCGACTCCGAGTGTAGAAGTAAGAAGTCGTCGAACTTCATAGAGATAGCGGAGGTGCGGCTCCGAGTGTGAGAGTAGGGAAGTCGTCGAACTTCATGTGCGTCTGGCGCTTTGTGCATAAAAAGGTCCACGTGGTTGTTGTTGTTGAGACGGGCCCTGCGAGGTCAAGAGACTCCGGAGTATGTTGATCCATGTTGTGGTCTGGGCGGTTTAGTAGGTTGATCGGGCGTGGTCAACAAGTCGGTTACGTGTGTTAGGGAGTGAAAGAAACTTCGACTTCGGGCTTTGACAAGATTCTAAGTGCACTAGAACAGATCATTGACAAGTTGAGAGTAGGTCTGCGGGTCAGATTTGCTTGCGAATGTGGGGACTGAGAAAGACCGAATAGCGGCCGAGGCTGGTGAAAGAGATCGAATAGTGGTCACGGTTGGTGAAAAGTCCCTAAGGTCCTGAAGCGACTGTGTTACCCTTCCTGTAGTAAACCGACAGATCTGTTTTATTTTTTGGTAGCTCGCAATATATGCAGAAGTTGTTACGAAAAGAGGTGAGTGAAGGAGGACTAGCCGCGAGGCTTTGTCAGCCGCAGTGTGTGTGAGTGTGACGTCACTAAGAGCCGCGCTGGGATAGGTTGGTTGAAGAGAAGGGTCGCGCACGGATTGGACGCAGTCCGTGGGGCTCGATTGGAAGGGGAAAGGCAGGTGAAGAGTATTCCGGGAATTAAAGTCACCTATTGATTACAAATTTTGTGCAATTAAAGTTACCTATTGGTTAAAGTTTTGTGGAATTGAAGTCAAATATTGGTTATAAACTTTGTGAAACTAGAAAACGAGAAAATGAAATTCCTTAAAGCATTTAGGAGCGCAATGAAGGGGGAGGCTTACATTAAAGCGAGCGTAGGAGAGGAGACGCCGCCCGAGGGTACACCAGCTTACATTGTGATGGAAGAAAAGGGGGTAGCCCCGTGCCTTTGGCTAAAGCAATGGCACAAGTTGACAGAGAAACATGGGAGCGTAGCGTTTCCGATATACGGGACATTCAATATAAAGATTTTAGAAAATTTGAGATTCACGATGTACGACATGAAGGTGCCTCCAAGGCCAGCGCAGTTTGAGGCTCTAGCAATTTGGGAACTAATGGCCAGACAGCAACAGCAAAAGAAGTTCGAGACCAGAATGAGGAAGGTAGAAAAGACACTAGCGGATGCTAGATGGGATAATGCACAGAAGGTGTGGAGGTCAGATGTATTGCAGGGGATAAAATTGTTCCCCGCAATTACTAAGGAAGGAGAAGAGACAGGGAAGAAAGCTACCTGTAAGACAGACAGAAAGTGTTCTAAGGATAGAGAGGACGAGGAAAAATCGAGAAGGGAAGAGGAGTTAGAGGATGAGGAGTTGATAATGCAATTGCTGAACGACCGTCCACCGCCTTATGCAGAGAATGGACAAGGTCCAAGCACCAGTTCTGCCCCTCCGGCACCGGTACTGAGCAACGAAACACAGAGTCCAGGAGCGTCATCGGGATCTAAGGACCCGAGTCTGCTGCTTACCCCGCAGATACCACAGGTTAGGAGAATATATCCAGATGTGCCCGTGTTGAAACCAGCAGAAAATTATCAGCCGCAGATGCCAGGGTACTACAACAGTGACAACAGTGCATGAATGATTCTAGATCCAACAGTAAGGGGAGTACAGAATGGTTACAACCCAACAATGGCACAAGCTGACTCAACCCAGTTTATGATGCCTCAAAAGCAGATGCAGGGAGGAAACGCACACGTTCAAATGGCGGGAAGCCAGATGGGCATGCCGGCAATGATGTCTCATGGTGTGGGAATGAACATGCCTCAGAACATGGGGAGTGGACAGAACCCAGATGCGATATCGTTACCCATTACTGTAGGTCCAGTGGTACCTCTGTATAGTCAGCCTAATTCGGGTCTGAACAGTCAGGGATCAATGCTGCAAAATGGGACAGAGAGAAGGTGCATAGAAAACACTCCAGGGATAACTCCGATACCGGCTCAGCCAACTGGGTCTGGATCCTTGATGGAGTTTAGTCCCATATGTGCTCAGTCAACACTGGTGAGGTCGAGCCCCCCACTGATAATACCTCTCACATCGAACACTGAAAAACTGCCGCAGCCATCGATGGCAGTCGATGTAAACGCTACCCTGATGGGGGTGAATGCGCAACAACTGACACAGTGGTTCAACAGTCTGAATTCCACACAAAGTCCAGTTAGTGGGAAAGGGGAAGACTACATGAATAGGGTCAGGTTGAACATGGAAGCACAAGAATTAGTGGAAGGGACTATGGGTGTGAACAGGTTAGAGTCCTACACGGAAGAAGAGCTGAGGTATCTATGTCCCAGTATTACGAAGGAAGTGAACAAGATACATAAGAGCTTGCAGGAAGCAGCTGACAGAAACGGGGTTGACATAGACAAGACGAAACACTTGAGCAGGAGCTACAGGTTAGATTTTGGGACAACAGATTTTGAACACATGAGGTCAGCAGGCATGAAGACCCACCTTAGAGAATTGCTGCAGAGTGCACAAGTGTGGAGGTGCTTAGACAAATGGGAAAGCAAGTGGGTAAAGAGGAAGGACAAGAGGAGGGACAGTGCTACAGAGCACAATGAGAAAAGCCCGCAGAGTGGTGATACAGTAACAATGTTACCAATGAGGGAAACAGCAGGAGGAAAATTAGTACATGTACCATGGCACAGAAGCGACATTCAGTCCTTTACGGACAATTTTCCCAAACTGAGAGAGAAACCAATTGAATGGTATCAGCAGACTGACAGGTTTGTGAAGCTTGCAAAATGTCTTTGGGAAGACCTGAATACTCTGTTTGAGATTGTGGTTCCGGCAGATTTGTGGGAGGATTGCAAAAGGGCTGTAGGTTGGCCGACAAGTGAACCGGAGAGACACAGGGAAACGGGCGCACCATCACCTATGGTGATGAGTTTGTACTATAAGGTGATTGAGCATTTGAAGACGAAGGTACCCGCGAAAAACGTGGATTGGCAGACGATTGATCGAACTGCCCAAGAGACTAAAGAATCGATTCATAGTTACTATGAGAGGTTGTTGAAGGCGTTCAAGAATTACAGTGGCACGGAAACAATTGAGGCGAAGGACATGCTTCATTTTGTGTTCCGATTTGTGGAAGGGCTGAGGCCAGAGATAAGCCAAATGATAAAGTCGCATTTGATTTGTTGGCAGTCGAAACCGATCGATGAGGTCTTGACTTATGCGAAATACTGTAGCGACGAAATTGAGGTAAAACAGAAGAAGCTGAAAGAGAAGGTGATGATGATGCAGCTTAAGGCAGCTCAAACAGGTTTGCAAGGTCTGCAAGGTTTGCAAGGGATGCAAGGGTTCCAACAGCAGGTACCGCAACAGCAGTTGCAATTGCAGGGAAACATGGCGTTTCAGCCACAGGCCAGAGGCAGAGGAGGTTTTGTGAATAATGGTCCGGATTTGAACACTGTTGTGACGGGTGTGCAGGCAATGAAGAAGGTGATGCCGTGTCACGTGTGCGGGATCGTCGGACATTGGAAACGCGAGTGCCCAATGGTGGTGCAGGAAGGTGCAGGTGTAGGTGCAGGTGCAGGTGCAGGTGTAGGTGTTGGTCAGCAAAACAATGATGTCAATGCATTTCAGACAATGAGAGGACCGAAAATGAGAGGTCCAAACGCAAATTTTCAGACCATAAACCAATTGCAGGGATTGCAACCTATGCAGCCGCAGCAGATGCAGATGCCTCGTATGCAGATGACGCAAATGCAGCCGATGCAACAGCAGTTACCTATGGTACCTAATCAGCAAATGCAAATACCATTGGCCCCAATGAGTCAGCAGCAAGTGATGGTTCCTCCACAGGTAACGAGTCAGGTAATGAGTACAAATGGCACAGTACAACAGTTCCCCTTACACAGTGAGAGTGGAATAAACAACGTATGGGAGAGTGAAAGTTCAGGGGAAGAAGGAGATTGTGTGCTTGCAGCATCCTTGGAAGTCGATCAAAGGGGTCCGTACGTAGAGGGAAGAGTAATGGGTCATCGTGTCTCATTTTTGGTTGACACAGGAGCCACACGTTCAACAGTTAAGAGCAGTGAAGTACCAAATTTGCCACTCTCAGGGAGGACAGTTCAAGTGGTGGGAGTAGCAAACAGACATCTGACGAACCCGATAACAGATCCGGTTCCAGTCAGCATCGGTAACTACCAAGGGGTACATCAGTTTGTGGTGTGTGACTCAAGTCCGATAGCACTGTTAGGGAGAGACCTATTGTGCAAATTGGGTTGCTCGATAATGTGTTCAAACGAAGGAATAACAATAGAAACGAGCAATGATGGGGAGGAAGAGGACAGTGTAGAGGGGGATGAAATGGAAACAGTTGACGAAGAGTATCCTCTGATTTGTCTCTTCCCGATGATAACTGAAGAAGATATCCCAGCAGAATTACGGGAAACAGTCGGGAAGGAAGTGTGGGACATGACAGGGAGAGAGGTGGGATTGATGAAAGGAGTAGAACCAGTAAAAGTGATGGTAAAGCCCAATGCGATCTTTCCCCAGACCCCACAATACCACATGCCACAAGACACCCTCATGAAAGTGGCCCAACTCATTGACGAATTTGTAAAGCAGGGGGTACTGAAAGAAGTGCTAAGCAGTCCATGTAATTCACCAATAATGGGACTAATAAAGCCAAGTGGAAAGGTCCGACTCGTGCAAGATTTGAGGAAAATAAATGACATCATAATAAAGTGCTGCCCTGTCGTACCGAATCCAGCTGTGATAATGTTTCAAGTCCCTTGCGATGCTGAATGGTTTTCAGTCATCGATTTGTCACAAGCATTCTTTTCTGTGCCTCTTCATGAGGACAGCCAATTCCTCTTTTGTTTCAAATTCCTAGACAGGGTGTACAGTTGGTGTCGAATCCCTCAAGGGTTTTCTGAGTCACCGTCAATATTCAATCAGATCTTAAAGAAAGATTTGGAAGAACTAGAACTGCCATTCGAGTCAACCCTAGTACAGTACATTGATGATCTATTGGTTGCATCAAAGACAGAAAATGGCTGCACGGCCGATACCATTGCTTTGTTGAACCATTTGGGAAGGAATGGACATAAGGTGTCTCCTTCCAAATTGCAGTTCTGTCAGAAGAAAGTGAAATACTTGGGTCACCAAATAGAAAAAGGGTCACGGAGAATAATGAAGGAAAGAGTCACAAGCATACTTCAGATGAGTCCACCAAAGACAAGGAAGGAGGTGAGGAAGTTTTTGGGAATGGTGGGATATTGTCGCCAGTGGATCCCCAACTTCTCGTCTCTAGCAAAGCCCCTACTGAAATTGACCCAAAAGGATGCTTTGGATGAAATTGAGTTGAAAGGAGACGAGCTGGATGCTTTTGTTGAACTGAAAGAATGCATGTGCAGGGCTCCAGCTTTAGGTATGCCTGACTACACGAAGCCTTTCACATTATTTTGCCATGAACGTGATGCATGTTCCTTGTCTGTCTTGACCCAAGCCCATGGTGGCGTGAACAGACCAGTAGCGTATTTTTCAGCTACTTTGGATCCGGTTGCAGCAGCACTCCCAGGGTGTTTGCGCGCCGTAGCAGCAGTTGGTATCAGCCTCACTCAGAGTGAAGGAATAGTGATGGGACACCCAGTAACAGTCATGGTCCCTCACTCAGTTGAGATACTTTTGACCCGCTCCCGAACTCAGCACATGACTGGAGCAAGACTCACAAGGTATGAAACGATAATTCTGGGTTCACCGAATGTGCAGCTGAAAAGGTGCACTACGTTGAATCCAGCTACCTTGCTTCCTGGAGAAAATGCTGAAATTGAGAACGCTGAAGACGTCGAGCATGACTGCCTTCAGGTGACTGAATTTTGCACAAAACCTCGACCGGACATCAAGGATACTAAGCTTGATGTAAATGACCAAATTCTTTTTGTTGATGGTTCATGTCTAAGAGATGGGATGGGGATTTTGAAAGCAGGATATGCTGTATGTACTGTAACAGGTGTTTTGGAAGCGGGATGGCTTCAAGGAGTCTATTCTGCACAAGTAGCAGAACTTGTAGCCCTTACCAGAGCATGTCAACTGTCTGCATTGATGAAAGTCACCATTTACACTGATAGTCAATACGGGTTTGGGATTGTGCATGACTTTGGACAACTATGGTCACAGAGAGGGTTCCTGACTTCTTCAGGATCCCCAGTGAAGAACGGGGAGAGAATAAGGGAATTGTTACATGCCATTCAAGTGCCAGCTGAAGTTGCAGTGGTAAAGTGTAGTGCTCATACGAAAGGACAGGACTATGTGTCTCTGGGAAATGCATATGCAGATCAGGTCGCTAGATTTTGTGCCTTGAACTGTATATTACTAAGGGATGATTGGAATACGATAAATGAGCCAGAACTCGAACCAGCTGAAGCATTTGCCTTGAAGGTTGTAGATACAATAGAGGAACTGAAAGCACTACAGAACAATGTCAGGGAGGATGAAAGAGATTCATGGGTCAAATCACAATGCATAAAGAGACAAGACGAGTTATGGGTTTCACATGAGGGAAAATTTGTTTTGCCAAATAGTCACTTATCACAGCTTGCGCGGTTCTATCATGGGCAAGCTCACCTAGGGAGAGATGCCATGATAAGATTGTTCAAAACTGATTGGTTTAACCCCAGATTTCGCCAAGCTGCAGAAGCAGTTTGCCATCGATGTGTCACTTGCCAGCAGATGAACCCAGGAAAGGGGACAGTTGTGAGTGCGAGTCACATTGGTAGGGCAAGCGGTCCTTTTAGTCGCATGCAGATGGACTTCATTGAGATTCCTGTGCATGGGGGTCTGAAATATGTGTTGGTGATTGTGTGCATTTTTAGTCACTGGATTGAGGCATACCCCACACGTAGAAATGACAGCCTTACAGTTGCCAAGCTATTGTTGAGAGAGTTGATACCACGTTTCGGATTCCCGATCTCTTTAGAATCGGATAGGGGAAGTCACTTCAACAATGAGGTAATGAAGTTACTTTGCGAAGCACTGAACATTGAGCAAAAGCTACACTGTAGCTATCGCCCTGAAGCATCAGGACTGGTGGAGCAGATGAATGGTACGCTGAAATCGAGAATGGCAAAAATATGTGCATCGACAAATTTGAAATGGCCTGACGCATTGCCCTTAGTGCTAATGTCAATGAGGAACACTCCTGATAGAAAGACTGGATTGTCTCCGCATGAAATTCTCATGGGCAGGGCTATGAGACTTCCTGCAGTTCCCGCAAACATGCTTTTGAATATTACAGATGATATGGTGTTAGACTACTGCAAAGGACTGGCTGACGTGGTTCGCTCTTTCTCTCACCAGGTGGAAGCGACCACCTTGCCACCGATCCAAGGTCCAGGACACGCACTGAAAGCAGGTGACTGGGTCGTGGTAAAGAAGCACGTGAGAAAATCGTGTCTGGAACCCCGTTGGAAAGGCCCTTTCCAAGTGATTCTGACGACAACTACCGCTGTGAAGTGTGCGGGGGTTCCCAACTGGATTCACGCCAGTCACACAAAGAAGGTGTTATGTCCCACAGATGAGGAAGTTGAAGCGCTGAAAGTACCAGTGCCTGATAAAGCAGTGCCGAGTGCTGAGACAGAACAAAAGCGAACTGAAAGCGAACAGGCAGAAGCAGGAGAAAAGGAGATATTCTCCGACAACGAAGACACCAACTCACTTGGGGGAGACCAAAGAGAAAGTTCAGACAGCGACGAAGAAGCTGCAGGTGACAAAGAGCCTGAAGTAGCTGAGGGTAGCAAAAAGCCTGAAGCAGCTGAAGGTGACAAGGAACCTGAAGCAGCTGAAAGTGATACAGAGCCTGAAGAAAATAACGGTGACGAAGGACTCGAGAAAAGTGAAAAAGCAAGAGAGCCTGATCAGAGGAGGGCTTTCTCAGAAGCAGACGATACAGAAAAAGGAAAAGAGAACGTGATTGATTCCCCAGAAGAAGGGGACAAGGCAGAACAGAACGAAAAGGTTCAAGCTTCCACAGAAAAGATCGCAGGTCCATCAAATGGACATGGTGCAAAGAGAAGACTAAGTATCTCACCAATAAAAGAAAAGGGTAAAGAAAGTTTGAACGAAGGAGGAAGGCCGAAAGTGAAAGAGAAAAGAAAAGAAGTGACTGTTGTGGATCAATCGTCAAGTGAAGAAAAAGACCTGACAAAAGAGGAAAGTACCAGCGAAGCAGAATCGAAAAGGGAAGCTAAATTGAAAAGGAAAAGGATACCGAACAGGAGGTATTCCGGTCCTGAATGGGCATATGCAGTCAATGATGATTGGACTGACGAGTTTGTATCTCTAAGCATCGAGAACGAAGAAGAAGAAGAGATACCAATAGAAAAGAAAAGTTTCATAGACTCTGTCGATTGAGAGAGCAAATGACATTGCTTGCTACAATATAACGTGAAAGAAACAACCAGCTGAGACATTGTTAAACCGGATGAGACATTTGCTAAACTGATAAAGACTGAGTTATTGCCGAATTGAGACAAATGCTGCTAACCGATAAGTGACTGGCCTTTTGAAGAAGACGGTGTGAACATTGTGCTCGTTCAGCTTTGCAACTGACTTGCTAAATAGTTTCATTTATAAGTGCTTCTAGCTCTCTGATTCTATACAGATCATGGCGCCAAACAATAGAAAGAAGTTTTGTAAATATGTGTGTATAGGCTTGGTAATTACATGTGTAATAATAATATTGGCAATTGTGTTTGGAATGCATGGAAAGGGTGAGAATGAGACTATTACTGCTTCTACTATTGCTCCTGTTACTGTCACTGAACTAACCCCATTGAAAAGACTAGCAATGGATGAGAGGCTCTTGCATGATAAGAAAGAGCTTTCATATAACGTTTTCTATCGCTTGCTAACAGAGTATGTTGAGACTATGGATGCGAAGGATTGTTATGTGTGTACACAGATACCGACATCAGTAAAAGAAGGGGTAACTTATCACCACATGCCTCTTACATATGGGATTACGTGTAGTATAGTAATGTCTAGGTTTTATGGCCAAACTAACATACAGTATTTTTATTCAAATTATGATGTCACCTTTGCTTATGTTCCTATAATAGCACAGCTAAGTGAAACTGCAAGATATTGGGATTACAAAATTATGAGGGACTTTTTCGAGCCAATGCAACCTTTTGAAACGGCTCATGCTCATAGGGAGAACCTTACTTGTTCAGTCTCTGCTGTAGAAATAAGATTTTTAGATCGCACAGATGATAGAAGGGCTCAAATGAAAGCGAAATTATAAAAGGAGCTGCAGAAGAGGACTTCAGTAGATAATTATGATTTTGCTGCTATAAAGACACAAGGGAAGATAGCTTTAGATGCTTGGCATGTAGGGAAGTTTTGTATATATCGAGGTGAATCTTATTATGACAATATTTTTGTAGGAGCGAGTGAGTGCAAACATACGTTTATTTTTAAGGCCAAATGGACATTCATGTTGGATGGACTTGACCCTGTCATTCCAGGTGTATATTACATTTGTGGGCATAATGCTTATTATCGTCTTCCCAAGGGATGGTGGGGGAGATGTTATTTGGGTATAGTGTTCCCAAAGGTTTATCAACTGGATGACGTATCGATGATTCAAAAGACATCTGGATCCCATCATATCCAGAAAAGAGAGACCGCAGCTGCTGTGGTAGGTGACATATTTGGAGCCATGATTCCTTCATTGGGAGTTGTGTTGAATTCCATCAAGATACGAAAGTTGTCTACTATAGTGGATAACATGCTGACAAAGTTTTCAGGTGCTATAATCCTGATAGATGCTGAGCTTGCAGCGGAAAGAGCTATGACTCTTCAAAATAGGCTTGCTTTAGACATTCTTTTAGCAAAGGATGGAGGCGTTTGCAAAATGATTGGTGCACGTCACTGTTGCACCTATATACCGGATAATAGTGTGAAAATTAAAACTATGCTTGCTAATCTAACAAAAGAAAGTGCAGATTTGAAAGAACTGAAAGAACCAGGAGTGTGGGAGAAGGTTGGAAAAGGAATAGCTTCAGTGGGACATTGGCTTGGGGGAATTTGGAATGGAATATTATTGAAAATAATAGAAGGAATATTAATAGTAATAATTTGTGTATTTGGAATTTGGGGAATAAAAAGGGGAATAATAATGATTATGGAAAGAATTAAAAGAAGAAAAGAAGAGAAAATTATGAAAAGAATGGCAGAAGAATACAAAGCGCAAACTAGGGGTACAAAAAGGAAAAGGGAACTGACAGAATTTTAATGGGATAAAATTTGTGGACTAAATTTGTGTGATGACTAGTAGTCATCAGAGGAGGGATTGATGAAGCAGAAAATGAAGGTTTTGATCTGTTAACGCTTAAACGTAGTGCTGAAATAATCATGTGTGACATTAACCGAATTAATAAAGATTGTACGGGGACAAATTGTGCCCTCAGAGTAGTTTGCCATCATTTATACGCGTGCTTTATATAACGTGGTGAATTAGAATTGCACTAATCCGACATAATCGTAAACGTGTGCTACGATTTGCTTGTTTGAAATGTTTTAGCTTAGCATTACTTTAGCAGAGGCTTTGGCCTAGTTGCCTGGTCTCACGGTTTAGATGTTCGTATTTTTCCACTGTGCTAATAAACGTGTATTTCTGCTTGAAGCTGTACTTTTCCACAGAAACTGTTCACATGCTTATCTTAAAGTTGGTGCCAGCCTGGCATATTTTCTCTTAAATTCAAGGTCGACTTGCAGGTGCGGACAATGGAGGCTCTGAGAGTAAGCTAATTGGAAAACAATGTTGCAAATTACGTACCCATCTCCAAGGATAATGTATGCTTAAGTAAAAGCTTGAGAACTGTTGTGTTTGATTGGTCAATTTGAAGCTAACCTATGAACCCACCAATGGAGACCCTACTGGATTTGGACTGTTGTCTATAAAACCCAGGTGCACGAGAAGAGGGTAGCCATTGCAGCCATTACCAGCTCGATACCCGCCATTTTGCAGACTTCGTAGCTATTATGGCCCACTTGCTGCGACGCCATTTTGAGAGACTTTGATTCTTTCTCTAATCGAGAGAAAGAGACTTTAAATGATTCTTGCCGTAGAGACTGTAACTTTGATTTGATCCCTTTGCATGAAGTAATAGTTTACCTTGCCACCGTGAGGCATTTGCCCCGTTCATCCCTGCCCCTTTGTCCCGTCCCATGCCAATCGAGAAATGGTACCCATGCTGACCGAAGAACGGTACCTGTGAGACGAAGACTTCCTTGTATGCTGATCATAATTGGTAAATATGAAAGGAAACTGTAAAATTGCATTGTGTTTCTTTTAGGTAACCAACTGCTGATTTGATAAGGGCCCTAGCTAGGAGTTTTCTAAATTAATGTTGCTAAATTGTTTTTTGCATGAAGTCCCACATGCCGATGCTAATTTGAGGTTAGACGAGGTTTCCATGTGTTGCACGATGCAATTTGAGATCTTGTTATGCTGACTAAATGTACGCAATTAGTTCATTACAGATTATCGTATTAGTGATTTGCATTGCTATTATCGAATGCCTTGTGATTCAAATGCTTCATAGATTACATTTGTTTCGACGTTATGGACAGCTATTAATGTTCATATATGTTTATCATTTGGTGTTGAGAAACATTTATATTGTGCTAGCTTTGTTAATATAGGGAAATAAATTCACTAACTTTGCAATAAACTGGTGTGGTTATTCCTGACTGAAAGGTCAGGGTTCGCCGAAATGTATTCTGGATTAATTGTAAAGTGTTATGTTGTTCAAGGTGTTGCTTATGTTCGTTATTGATTATTGATTTGATGGGACTGATAGATATAAGAGTACAGAGAGTTCCCACTAAGTCAAAAGATTCATCGGCCTAAAGAGCGTCCAAACGTAGGTAAATTTGTTACCGCGTTCCGCTCTATCACCCGCGACAGGCTATGCCCCAAAACACAACGTGAACACATCACAGAAAACAGAGCTGTTTTTTGCAAAGTGCCTACCTGTAGATTTTGGCCTCTAGCTCAGCCGGCACCTAGGGAAACCTACCAAACCTGTGCATTTTTCAAAACTAGAGACCTGGGGGAATCCAAGATGGGGTGACTTGTGGGGCTCTGACCAGGTTCTGTTACCCAGAATCCTTTGCAAACCTCAAAATTTGGCTAAAAAAACATATTTTCCTCACATTTCGGTGACAGAAAGTTCTGGAATCTGAGAGGAGCCACGAATTTCCTTCCACCCAGCGTTCCCCCAAGTGTGCCGATAAAAATCGTACCTCACTTGTGTGGGTAGGCCTAGCGCCCTCGACAGGATATGCCCCAAAACACAACGTGGGCAAATCCCATTTTTTCACAGAAAACAGAGCTGTTTTTTGCAAAGTGCCTACCTGTAGATTTTGGCCTCTAGCTCAGCCGGCACCTAGGGAAACCTACCAAACCTGTGCATGTTTGAAAACTAGAGTTCTAGGGGAATCCAAGATGGGGTGACTTGTGGGGCTCTGACCAGGTTCTGTTACCCAGAATCCTTTGCAAACCTCAAAATTTGGCTAAAAAAACATATTTTCCTCACATTTCGGTGACAGAAAGTTCTGGAATCTGAGAGGAGCTACGAATTTCCTTCCACCCTGCGTTCCCTCAAGTCTCCCGATAAAAATGGTACCTCACTTGTGTGGGTAGGCCTAGCGCCCGCGACAGACTATGCCCCAAAACACAACGTGAACACATCACAGAAAACAGAGCCTTTTTTTCCAAAGTGCCTACCTGTAGATTTTGGCCTCTAGCTCAGCCAGCACCTAGGGAAACCTACCAAACCTGTGCATTTTTCAAAACTAGAGACCTAGGGGAATCCAAGATGGGGTGACTTGTGGGGCTCTGACCAGGTTCTGTTACCCAGAATCCTTTGCAAACCTCAAAATGTGGCTAAAAAAACATATTTTCCTCACATTTCGGTGACAGAAAGTTCTGGAATCTGAGAGGAGCCACGAATTTACTTCCAACCAGCGTTCCCCCAGGTCTCCCGATAAAAATGGTACCTCACTTGTGTGGGTAGGCCCAGCGCCCTCGACAGGATATGCCCCAAAACACAACGTGGACACATCACAGAAAACAGAGCTGTTTTTTGCAAAGTGCCTACCTGTAGATTTTGGCCTCTAGCTCAGCCGGCACCTATGGAAACCTACCAAACATGTGCATTTTTTAAAACTAGAGACCTAGGGGAATCCAAGTTGGGGTGACTTGTGGGGCTCTGACCAGGTTCTGTTACCCAGAATCCTTTGCAAACCTCACAATTTGGCTAAAAAAACAAATTTTCCTCACATTTCGGTGACAGAAAGTCCTGGAATCTGAGAGGAGCCACAAATTTCCTTCCACCCAGCGTTCCCCAAAGTCTCCTGATAAAAATGATACCTCACTTGTGTGGGTAGTCCTAGCGCCCGCGACAGGAAATGTCCCAAAACACAAAGTGGGCAAATCCCATTTTTTGACAGAAAACAGAGCTGTTTTTTGCAAAGTGCCTACCTGTAGATTTTGGCCTCTAGCTCAGCCGGCACCTAGGGAAACCTACCAAACCTGTGCATTTTTCAAAACTAGAGACCTAGGGGAATCCAAGATGGGGTGACTTGTGGGGCTCTGACCAGGTTCTGTTACCCAGAATCCTTTGCAAACCTCAAAATGTGGCTAAAAAAACATATTTTCCTCACATTTCGGTGACAGAAAGTTCTGGAATCTGAGAGGAGCCACAAATTTCCTTCCACCCAGCGTTCCCCCAAGTCTCCCGATAAAAATTATACCTCACTTATGTGGGTAGTCCTAGCGCCCTCGACAGGAAATGTCCCAAAATACAAAGTGGGCACATCCCATTTTTTGACAGAAAACAGAGCTGTTTTTTGCAAAGTTCCTGCCTGTAGATTTTGGCCTCTAGCTCAGCCGGCACCTAGGGAAACCTACCAAACCTGTGCATTTTTTAAAACTAGAGACCTAGGGGAATCCAAGATGGGGTGACTTGTGGGGCTCTGACCAGGTTCTGTTACCCACAATCCTTTGCAAACCTGAAAATCTGGCTAAAAAAACATATTTTCCTCACATTTCGGTGACAAAAAGTTCTGGAATCCGAGAGGAGCCACAAATTTCCTTCCACCCAGCGTTTCCCCAAGTCTCCCGATAAAAATGGTACCTCACTTGTGTGGGTAGGCCTAGCGCCCGCGACAGGATATGCCCCAAAACACAACGTGGACACATCACAGAAAACAGAGCTGTTTTTTGCAAAGTGCCTACCTGTAGATTTTGGCCTCTATCTCAGCCGGCACCTAGGGAAACCTACCAAACCTGTGCATTTTTGAAAATCAGAGACCTAGGGGAATCCAGGATGGGGTGACTTGTGGGGCTTTGACCAGGTTCGGTTACCCAGAATCCTTTGCAAACCTCAAAGTTTGGCTAAAAAAAATATTTTCCTCACATTTCGGTGACAGAAAGTTCTGGAATCTGAGAGGAGCCATGAATTTCCTTCCACCCTGCGTTCCCTCAAGTCTCCTGATAAAAATGGTACCTCACTTGTGTGGGTAGGCCTAGCGCCCGCGACAGGCTATGCTCCAAAACACAACGTGAACACATCACAGAAAACAGAGCTGTTTTTTGCAAAGTGCCTACCTGTAGATTTTGGCCTCTAGCTCAGGCGGCACCTAGGGAAACCTACCAAACCTGTGCATTTTTCAAAACTAGAGACCTGGGGGAATCCAAGATGGGGTGACTTGTGGGGCTCTGACCAGGTTCTGTTACCCAGAATCCTTTGCAAACCTCAAAATTTGGCTAAAAAAACATATTTTCCTCACATTTCGGTGACAGAAAGTTCTGGAATCTGAGAGGAGCCACGAATTTCCTTCCACCCAGCATTCCCCCAAGTGTGCCGATAAAAATGGTACCTCACTTGTGTGGGTAGGCCTAGCGCCCTCGACAGACTATGCCCCAAAACACAACGTGAACACATCACAGAAAACAGAGCCGTTTTTTCCAAAGTGCCTACCTGTAGATTTTGGCCTCTAGCTCAGCCGGCACCTAGGGAAACCTACCAAACCTGTGCATT
Source organism: Pleurodeles waltl (assembly GCF_031143425.1). Taxonomy (NCBI): domain Eukaryota; kingdom Metazoa; phylum Chordata; class Amphibia; order Caudata; family Salamandridae; genus Pleurodeles; species Pleurodeles waltl. The sequence continues at coordinate 223,046,343 of NC_090439.1, forward strand.
TTTCAAAACTAGAGACCTAGGGGAATCCAAGATGGGGTGACTTGTGGGGCTCTGACCAGGTTCTGTTACCCAGAATTCTTTGCAAACCTCAAAATTTGGCTAAAAAAACATATTTTCCTCACATTTCGGTGACAGAAAGTTCTGGAATCTGAGAGGAGCCACAAATTTACTTCCACCCAGCGTTCCCCCAAGTCTCCCGATAAAAATGGTACCTCACTTGTGTGGGTAGGCCCAGCGCCCTCGACAGGATATGCCCCAAAACACAACGTGGACACATCACAGAAAACAGAGCTGTTTTTTGCAAAGTGCCTACCTGTAGATTTTGGCCTCTAGCTCAGCCGGCACCTATGGAAACCTACCAAACATGTGCATTTTTTAAAACTAGAGACCTAGGGGAATCCAAGTTGGGGTGACTTGTGGGGCTCTGACCAGGTTCTGTTACCCAGAATCCTTTGCAAACCTCACAATTTGGCTAAAAAAACAAATTTTCCTCACATTTCGGTGACAGAAAGTCCTGGAATCTGAGAGGAGCCACAAATTTCCTTCCACCCAGCGTTCCCCAAAGTCTCCCGATAAAAATGATACCTCACTTGTGTGGGTAGTCCTAGCGCCCGCGACAGGAAATGTCCCAAAACACAAAGTGGGCAAATCCCATTTTTTGACAGAAAACAGAGCTGTTTTTTGCAAAGTGCCTACCTGTAGATTTTGGCCTCTAGCTCAGCCGGCACCTAGGGAAACCTACCAAACATGTGCATTTTTTAAAACTAGAGACCTAGGGGAATCCAAGTTGGGGTGACTTGTGGGGCTCTGACCAGGTTCTGTTACCCAGAATCCTTTGCAAACCTCACAATTTGGCTAAAAAAACAAATTTTCCTCACATTTCGGTGACAGAAAGTCCTGGAATCTGAGAGGAGCCACAAATTTCCTTCCACCCAGCGTTCCCCAAAGTCTCCCCATAAAAATGATACCTCACTTGTGTGGGTAGTCCTAGCGCCCGCGACAGGAAATGTCCCAAAACACAAAGTGGGCAAATCCCATTTTTTGACAGAAAACAGAGCTGTTTTTTGCAAAGTGCCTACCTGTAGATTTTGGCCTCTAGCTCAGCCGGCACCTAGGGAAACCTACCAAACATGTGCATTTTTTAAAACTAGAGACCTAGGGGAATCCAAGTTGGGGTGACTTGTGGGGCTCTGACCAGGTTCTGTTACCCAGAATCCTTTGCAAACCTCACAATTTGGCTAAAAAAACAAATTTTCCTCACATTTCGGTGACAGAAAGTCCTGGAATCTGAGAGGAGCCACAAATTTCCTTCCACCCAGCGTTCCCCAAAGTCTCCCGATAAAAATGATACCTCACTTGTGTGGGTAGTCTTAGCGCCCGCGACAGGAAATGTCCCAAAACACAAAGTGGGCAAATCCCATTTTTTGACAGAAAACAGAGCTGTTTTTTGCAAAGTGCCTACCTGTAGATTTTGGCCTCTAGCTCAGCCGGCACCTAGGGAAACCTACCAAACCTGTGCATTTTTCAAAACTAGAGACCTAGGGGAATCCAAGATGGGGTGACTTGTGGGGCTCTGACCAGGTTCTGTTACCCAGAATCCTTTGCAAACCTCAAAATGTGGCTAAAAAAACATATTTTCCTCACATTTCGGTGACAGAAAGTTCTGGAATTTGAGAGTAGCCACGAATTTACTTCCACCCAGCGTTCCCCCAAGTCTCCCGATAAAAATGGTACCTCACTTGTGTGGGTAGGCCCAGCGCCCTCGACAGGATATGCCCCAAAACACAACGTGGACACATCACAGAAAACAGAGCTGTTTTTTGCAAAGTGCCTACCTGTAGATTTTGGCCTCTAGCTCAGCCGGCACCTATGGAAACCTACCAAACATGTGCATTTTTTAAAACTAGAGACCTAGGGGAATCCAAGTTGGGGTGACTTGTGGGGCTCTGACCAGGTTCTGTTACCCAGAATCCTTTGCAAACCTCACAATTTGGCTAAAAAAACAAATTTTCCTCACATTTCGGTGACAGAAAGTCCTGGAATCTGAGAGGAGCCACAAATTTCCTTCCACCCAGCGTTCCCCAAAGTCTCCTGATAAAAATGATACCTCACTTGTGTGGGTAGTCCTAGCGCCCGCGACAGGAAATGTCCCAAAACACAAAGTGGGCAAATCCCATTTTTTGACAGAAAACAGAGCTGTTTTTTGCAAAGTGCCTACCTGTAGATTTTGGCCTCTAGCTCAGCCGGCACCTAGGGAAACTTACCAAACCTGTGCATTTTTGAAAACTAGAGATCTAGGGGAATCCAAGATGGGGTGACTTGTGGGACTCTGACCAGGTTCTGTTACCCAGAATCCTTTGCAAACCTCAAAATGTGGCTAAAAAAACATATTTTCCTCACATTTCGGTGACAGAAAGTTCTGGAACTGAGAGGAGCCACAAATTTCCTTCCACCCAGCGTTCCCCCAAGTCTCCCGATAAAAATTATACCTCACTTGTGTGGGTAGTCCTAGCGCCCTCGACAGGAAATGTCCCAAAATACAAAGTGGGCACATCCCATTTTTTGACAGAAAACAGAGCTGTTTTTTGCAAAGTTCCTGCCTGTAGGTTTTGGCCTCTAGCTCAGCCGGCACCTAGGGAAACCTACCAAACCTGTGCATTTTTTAAAACTAGAGACCTAGGGGAATCCAAGATGGGGTGACTTGTGGGGCTCTGACCAGGTTCTGTTACCCACAATCCTTTGCAAACCTGAAAATCTGGCTAAAAAAACATATTTTCCTCACATTTCGGTGACAAAAAGTTCTGGAATCCGAGAGGAGCCACAAATTTCCTTCCACCCAGCGTTTCCCCAAGTCTCCCGATAAAAATGGTACCTCACTTGTGTGGGTAGGCCTAGCGCCCGCGACAGGATATGCCCCAAAACACAACGTGGACACATCACAGAAAACAGAGCTGTTTTTTGCAAAGTGCCTACCTGTAGATTTTGGCCTCTATCTCAGCCGGCACCTAGGGAAACCTACCAAACCTGTGCATTTTTGAAAATCAGAGACCTAGGGGAATCCAAGATGGGGTGACTTGTGGGGCTTTGACCAGGTTCGGTTACCCAGAATCCTTTGCAAACCTCAAAGTTTGGCTAAAAAAAATATTTTCCTCACATTTCGGTGACAGAAAGTTCTGGAATCTGAGAGGAGCCATGAATTTCCTTCCACCCTGCGTTCCCTCAAGTCTCCTGATAAAAATGGTACCTCATTTGTGTGGGTAGGCCTAGCGCCCGCGACAGGCTATGCTCCAAAACACAACGTGAACACATCACAGAAAACAGAGCTGTTTTTTGCAAAGTGCCTACCTGTAGATTTTGGCCTCTAGCTCAGGCGGCACCTAGGGAAACCTACCAAACCTGTGCATTTTTCAAAACTAGAGACCTGGGGGAATCCAAGATGGGGTGACTTGTGGGGCTCTGACCAGGTTCTGTTACCCAGAATCCTTTGCAAACCTCAAAATTTGGCTAAAAAAACATATTTTCCTCACATTTCGGTGACAGAAAGTTCTGGAATCTGAGAGGAGCCACGAATTTCCTTCCACCCAGCGTTCCCCCAAGTGTGCCGATAAAAATGGTACCTCACTTGTGTGGGTAGGCCTAGCGCCCTCGACAGACTATGCCCCAAAACACAACGTGAACACATCACAGAAAACAGAGCCGTTTTTTCCAAAGTGCCTACCTGTAGATTTTGGCCTCTAGCTCAGCCGGCACCTAGGGAAACCTACCAAACCTGTGCATTTTTCAAAACTAGAGACCTAGGGGAATCCAAGATGGGGTGACTTGTGGGGCTCTGACCAGGTTCTGTTACCCAGAATCCTTTGCAAACCTCAAAATTTGGCTAAAAAAACATATTTTCCTCACATTTCGGTGACAGAAAGTTCTGGAATCTGAGAGGAGCCACAAATTTACTTCCACCCAGCGTTCCCCCAAGTCTCCCGATAAAAATGGTACCTCACTTGTGTGGGTAGGCCCAGCGCCCTCGACAGGATATGCCCCAAAACACAACGTGGACACATCACAGAAAACAGAGCTGTTTTTTGCAAAGTGCCTACCTGTAGATTTTGGCCTCTAGCTCAGCCGGCACCTATGGAAACCTACCAAACGTGTGCATTTTTTAAAACTAGAGACCTAGGGGAATCCAAGTTGGGGTGACTTGTGGGGCTCTGACCAGGTTCTGTTACCCAGAATCCTTTGCAAACCTCACAATTTGGCTAAAAAAACAAATTTTCCTCACATTTCGGTGACAGAAAGTCCTGGAATCTGAGAGGAGCCACAAATTTCCTTCCACCCAGCGTTCCCCAAAGTCTCCCGATAAAAATGATACCTCACTTGTGTGGGTAGTCCTAGCGCCCGCGACAGGAAATGTCCCAAAACACAAAGTGGGCAAATCCCATTTTTTGACAGAAAACAGAGCTGTTTTTTGCAAAGTGCCTACCTGTAGATTTTGGCCTCTAGCTCAGCCGGCACCTAGGGAAACCTACCAAACCTGTGCATTTTTGAAAACTAGAGATCTAGGGGAATCCAAGATGGGGTGACTTGTGGGGCTCTGACCAGGTTCTGTTACCCAGAATCCTTTGCAAACCTCAAAATGTGGCTAAAAAAACATATTTTCCTCACATTTCGGTGACAGAAAGTTCTGGAATCTGAGAGGAGCCACAAATTTCCTTCCACCCAGCGTTCCCCCAAGTCTCCCGATAAAAATTATACCTCACTTGTGTGGGTAGGCCTAGCGGCCACGACAAGACACACCCCAAAACACAACGTGGACACATCCCATTTTTTGAAAGAAAACAGAGCTGTTTTTTGCAAAGTGCCTACCTGTAGATTTTGGCCTCTAGCTCAGCCGGCACCTAGGGAAACCTACCAAACCTGTGCATTTTTTAAAACTAGAGACCTAGGGGAATCCAAGATGGGGTAGCTTGTGGGGCTCTGACCAGGTTCTGTTACCCAGAATCCTTTGCAAACCTCAAATTTTGGCACAAAAAACACATCTTCCTCACATTTCGGTGACAGAAAGTTCTGGAATCTGAGAGGAGCCATGAATTTCCTTCCACCCAGCGTTCCCCCAATTCTCCCGATAAAAATGATACCTCACTTGTGTGGGTAGGCCTAGCGGCCGCAACTGGAACCACCCCAAAACACAACGTGAACACATCACAGAAAACAGAGCTGTTTTTTGCAAAGTGCCTACCTGTAGATTTTGGCCTCTAGCTCAGCCGGCACCTAGGGAAACCTACCAAACCTGTGCATTTTTTTCAAAACTAGAGACCTAGGGGAATCCAAGATGGGGTGACTTGTGGGGCTCTGACCAGGTTCTGTTACCCAGAATCCATTGCAAACCTCAAAATTTGGCTAAAAAAACACATTTTCCTCACATTTCGGTGACAGAAAGTTCTGGAATCTGAGAGGAGCCACAAATTTCCTTTCACCCAGCGTTCCCCCAAGTCTCCCGATAAAAATGATACCTCACTTGTGTGGGTAGTCCTAGCGCCCGCGACAGGAAATGTCCCAAAATACAAAGTGGGCACATCCCATTTTTTGACAGAAAACAGAGCTGTTTTTTGCAAAGTTCCTGCCTGTAGATTTTGGCCTCTAGCTCAGCCGGCACCTAGGGAAACCTACCAAACCTGTGCATTTTTTAAAACTAGAGACCTAGGGGAATCCAAGATGGGGTGACTTGTGGGGCTCTGACCAGGTTCTGTTACCCACAATCCTTTGCAAACCTGAAAATATGGCTAAAAAAACATATTTTCCTCACATTTCGGTGACAAAAAGTTCTGGAATCTGAGAGGAGCCACAAATTTCCTTCCACCCAGCGTTTCCCCAAGTCTCCCGATAAAAATGGTACCTCACTTGTGTGGGTAGGCCTAGCGCCTGCGACAGGATATGCCCCAAAACACAACGTGGACACATCACAGAAAACAGAGCTGTTTTTTGCAAAGTGCCTACCTGTAGATTTTGGCCTCTATCTCAGCCGGCACCTAGGGAAACCTACCAAACCTGTGTATTTTTGAAAATCAGAGACCTAGGGGAATCCAAGATGGGGTGACTTGTGGGGCTCTGACCAGGTTCTGTTACCCAGAATCCTTTGCAAACCTCAAAATTTGGCTAAAAAAACACATTTTCCTCACATTTCGGTGACAGAAAGTTCTGGAATCTGAGAGGAGCCACAAATTTCCTTCCACCCAGCATTCCCCCAAGTCTCCCGATAAAAATGATACCTCACTTGTGTGGGTAGTCCTAGCGCCCGCAACAGGAAATATCCCAAAACACAAAGTGTGCACATCCCATTTTTTGTCAGAAAACAGAGCTGTTTTTTGCAAAGTGCCTACCTGTAGATTTTGGCCTCTAGCTCAGCCGGCACCTAGGGAAACCTACCAAACCTGTGCATTTGTGAAAACTAGAGACCTAGGGGAACCCAAGATGGGGTGACTTGTGGGGCTCTGACCAGGTTCTGTTACCCAGAATCCTTTGCAAACCTCAAAATTTGGCTAAAAAAATATATTTTCCTCACATTTCGGTGACAGACAGTTCTGGAATCTGGGAGGAGCCACGAATTTCCTTCCACCCTGCGTTCCCTCAAGTCTCCCGATAAAAATGGTACCTCACTTGTGTGGGTAGGCCTAGCGCCCGCGACAGGCTATGCCCCAAAACACAACGTGAACACATCACAGAAAACAGAGCTGTTTTTTGCAAAGTGCCTACCTGTAGATTTTGGCCTCTAGCTCAGCCGGCACCTAGGGAAACCTACCAAACCTGTGCATTTTTCAAAACTAGAGACCTAGGGGAATCCAAGATGGGGTGACTTGTGGGGCTCTGACCAGGTTCTGTTACCCAGAATCCTTTGCAAACCTCACAATTTGGCTAAAAAAACATATTTTCCTCACATTTCGGTGACAAAAAGTTCTGGAATCTGAGAGGAGCCACGAATTTCCTTCCACCCAGCGTTCCCCCAAGTCTCCCGATAAAAATGGTACCTCACTTGTGTGGGTAGGCCTAGCGCCCGCGACAGGATATGCCCCAAAACACAACGTGGACACATCACAGAAAACAGAGCTGTTTTTTGCAAAGTGCCTACCTGTAGATTTTGGCCTCTAGCTCAGCCGGCACCTAGGGAAACCTACCAAACATGTGCATTTTTTAAAACTAGAGACCTAGGGGAATCCAAGTTGGGGTGACTTGTCGGGCTCTGACCAGGTTCTGTTACCCAGAATCCTTTGCAAACCTCACAATTTAGCCAAAAAAAACACATTTTCCTCACATGTCGGTGACAGAAAGTCCTGGAATCTGAGAGGAGCCACAAATTTCCTTCCACCCAGCGTTCCCCAAAGTCTCCCGATAAAAATGATACCTCACTTGTGTGGGTAGTCCTAGCGCCCGCGACAGGAAATGTCCCAAAACACAAAGTGGGCACATCCCATTTTTTGACAGAAAACAGAGCTGTTTTTTGCAAAGTGCCTACCTGTAGATTTTGGCCTCTAGCTCAGCCGGCACCTAGGGAAACCTACCAAACCTGTGCATTTTTGAAAACTAGAGATCTAGGGGAATCCAAGATGGGGTGACTTGTGGGGCTCTGACCAGGTTCTGTTACCCAGAATCCTTTGCAAACCTCAAACTTTGGCTAAAAAAACATATTTTCCTCACATTTCGGTGACAGAAAGTTCTGGAATCTGAGAGGAGCCACGAATTTCCTTCCACCCAGCGTTCCGCCAAGTCACCCGATAAAAATGGTACCTCACTTGTGTGGGTAGGCCTAGCGCCCGCGACAGGATATGCCCCAAAACACAACGTGGACACATCACAGAAAACAGAGCTGTTTTTTGCAAAGTACCTACCTGTAGATTTTGGTCTTGATGAAGCAGTAAATGAAGGTTTTGATTTATTAACGCGTAAACGTAGTGTGAAATAATCATGTGTGACTTTAACCGAACTAATAAAGATTGTACGGGGACAAAATGTGCCCTCAGAGTAGTTTGCCAACATTTATACGCGTGCTTTATATAACGTGGTGAATTAGAATTGCACTAATCCGACATAATCATGAACGTGTGCTATGATTTGCTTGCTTGAAATGTATTAGCTTAGCATTACTTTAGCGGAGGCTTTGGCCTAGTTGCCTGGTCTCACGGGTTTAGAAGCTCGTATTTTTCCACTGTGCTAATAAACGTGTATTTTGCTTGAAGCTGTACTTTTCCACAGAAACCGTTCACATGTTTATCTTAAGGTTTCGTGCCAGCCTGGCATATTTCTCTTTACTCCAAGGTCGATTTGCAGGTGCGGACAATGGAGGCTCTGAAAGTGAGCTAATTGGTAGACAATGTTGCAACTTGCGTACCCATCTCCAAGGATAATGTATCCTTAAGTAAAAGCTTGAGAACTGTCGTTTTTGATTGGACAATTTGAAGCTAACCTATGAACCCTCCAATGGAGACCCTACTGGATTCGAACTGTTGTCTATAAAAATCAGGTGCACGAGAAGAAAGTAGCCATTACCAGCTCGATACCCGCCATTTTGCAGACTTCGTAGCTATTATGGCCCACCTTGCTGCGACGCCATTTTGAGAGACTTTGATGCTTTCTCTAATCGAGAGAAAGAGACTTTAAATGATTCTGGCCCTAGAGACTTCAACTTTGATTTGATCCCTTTGCATGAAGTAATAGTTTTACCTTGCCGCCGTGAGGCAATTGCCCCGTCCACCCCTGCCCCTTTGCCCCGTCCCATGCTGATCGAAACAGTACCCATGCTGACCGAAGAACGGTACCTGTGAGACGAAGACTTCCTTGTATGCTGATCGTAATTGGTAAATATGAAAGGAAATTGTACAATTGCATTGTGTTCCTTTTAGGTAACCAACTGCTGATTTTGATAAGAGCCCTAGTTAGGAGTTTTCTAAATTAATGTTGCTAAATTGTTTTTGCATGAAGTCCCACATGCCGATGCTAATTTGAGGTTAGACGAGGATTCCATATGTTGCACGATGCAATTTTGAGATCTTGTTATGCTGACTAAATGTATGCGATTAGTCCATTACAGATTATCGTATTAGTGATTTGCATTGCCATTATCGAATGCCTTGTGATTCAAATGCTACATAGATTGCACCTGTTTCGCCGCTATGGACAGCTATTAATGTTCATTTACGTTTATCATTTAGTGTTGAGACACATTTATATTGTGCTAGCTTTGTTAATATAGGGAAATAAATTCACTAACTTTGCAATAAACTGGTGTGGTTATTCCTGGCTGAAAGGTCAGGGTTCGCCGAAATATATTCTGGATTGATTGTCAAGTGTTATGTTGATCAAGGTATTGCTTATGTTCGTTATTGATTATTGCTTTAATGAAATTGATTGATTAAGTGTACGGAGAGTTCCCACTTAGTCAAAAGATTCATCGGCCTAAAGAGCGTCCGAACACAGGTAAATTATTAGTACGGACCGCTCTATCAGTAGATGGTAGTAGAGGACGGTTTCGTCTTTTGGGACCCTGTACTCTTAAAGTACATGGTGTTGAATTAACGGTTACGCATTTTGAGACCCAACTCGAGAAGTTGAATTAGATTTTTCTTGGATAAAACTGATTGATAGAATGATGATGGGCTAGGTCCACCGCGACTTTCCCGGGATCTCGGAGCTTGCGAATGGAGAGAACGGAGGTGTGGAATCAGCGTTGGCGGTACTAGTGATGATATGAGTGAAGTTAGGGTTTTGCGCTTGCACAGCTTATTGCCGCAGGGTGTGTGAAAAGGTTGCGAGGATTTTTCTTTTTAGAGGATAGCGGAGGTGCGACTCCGAGTGTAGAAGTAGTGAAGTCGTCGAACTTCATAGAGATAGCGGAGGTGCGACTCCGAGTGTGAGAGTAGGGAAGTCGTCGAACTTCATGTGCGTGTGGCGCTTTGTGCATAAAAAGGTCCACGTGGTTGTTGTTGTTGAGACGGGCCCTGCGAGGTCAAGAGACTCCGGAGTATGTTGATCCATGTTGTGGTCTGGGCGGTTTAGTAGGTTGATCGGGCGTGGTCAACGAGTCGGTACGTGTGTTAGGGAGTGAAAGAAACTTCGACTTCGGGCTTTGACAAGATTCTAAGTGCACTAGAATAGATCATTGACAAGTTGAGAGTAGATCTGCGGGTCAGATTTGCTTGCGAACGTGGGGACCGAGAAAGACGGAATAGCGGCCGAGGCTAGTGAAAGGTCCCTAAGGTCCTGAAGCGACTGTGTTACCCTTCCTGTAGTAAACCGACAGATCTGTTTTATTTTTGGTAGCTCGCGATACATGCAAGAAGTTGTTACGAGAGGAGGTGAATGAAGGAGGACTAGCCGCGAGGCTTTGTCTGCCGCAGTGTGTGTGAGTGTGACGTCACTAGGAGCCGCGCTGGGATAGGTTGGTTGTAGAGAAGGGTCGCGCACGGATTGGACGCAGTCCGTGGGGCTCGATTGGAAGGGGAAAGGCAAGCGAAGAGTATTCCGGGAATTAAAGTCACCTATTGATTACAAACTTTGTGAAATAAAAGGCGAGAAAATGAAATTCTTTAAAGCATTCAGGAGTGCGATGAAGGGGGAGTCTTACATTAAAGCGAGCGTAGGAGAGGAGACGCCACCCGAGGGTACACCAGCTTACATTGTAATGGAAGAGAAGGGGGTAGCTCCGTGCCTTTGGTTAAAGCAATGGCACAAGTTGACAGAGAAACATGGGAGCGTAGCATTCCCGATCCATGGGACGTTCAATATAAGGATCCTAGAGAATTTGAGGTTCACGATGTATGACATGAAGGTGCCTCCAAGGCCAGCACAGTTTGAGGCTCTAGCGATTTGGGAACTAATGGCCAGACAGCAACAGCAAAAGAAGTTCGAGACTAGAATGAGGAAGGTAGAAAAGACACTAGCGGATGCTAGGTGGGATAATGCACAGAAGGTGTGGAGGTCAGATGTACTGCAGGGGATAAAATTGTTCCCCGCAATTACTAAAGAAGAAGAAGAGACAGGCAAGAAAGCTACCTGTAAGTCAGACAGGAAGCGTTCCAAGGATAGAGAGGACGAGGAAAAGTTGAGAAGAGAAGAGGAGTTAGAGGATGAGGAGCTAATAATGCAATTGCTGAACGACCGTCCACCGCCTTATGCGGAGGATGGACAGGGTCCAAGTACCAGTTCTGCCCCTCCGGCATCCGTACAGAACAGTGAAACCCAGAGTTCAGGAGCGTCATCGGGATCTAAGGACCCGAGTTTACTGTTCACCCCGCAGATACCGCAGGTGAGGAGAATATATCCAGATGTGCCTGTGTTGAAACCAGCAGAAAATTATCAGCCGCAGATGCCAGGGTACTACAGCAGTGATAACAGTGCAGGAATGATTCTAGATCCAACCGTAAGGGGAGTACAGAATGGTCACAACCAGACATTGTCACAAGCCGAATCAACTCAGTTTTTGATGCCTCAAAAGCAGATGCAGGGAGGAAACGCACATGTTCAGATGACGGGGAGTCAGATGGGCATGCCGGCAATGATGACCCATGGTGTAGGAATGAACATGCCTCAGAACATGGGAAATGGACAGAACCCAGACGCGATATCACTACCCATTACTGTAGGTCCACCGGTACCTCTGTACAGTCAGCCTACCTTAGGTATGAGTGGTCAGGGATCAATGCTGCAGAACGGGACAGAAACGAGGTGCATAGAAAACACTCCAGGGATAACTCCGATAGCGGCTCAGCCAAATGGATCTGGGTCCTTGATGGAGTTTAGTCCCATATGTGCTCAGTCGACACTGGTGAGGTCGAGTCCCCCATTGATAATACCTCTGACATCGAACACTGAAAAGTTGCCGCAACCATCAATGGCAGTCGATGTGAACGCTACGCTGATGGGGGTGAATGCGCAACAGTTGACACAATGGTTCAACAGTTTAAATTCCACACAAAGTTCAGCAAGCGGGAAAGGAGAAGACTATATGAACAGAGTCAGGTTGAACATGGAAGCACAAGAATTGGTGGAAGGGACTATGGGTGTGAATAGGTTAGAGTCCTACACGGAAGAAGAGCTGAGGTATCTATGTCCCAGGATTACGAAGGAAGTGAACAAGGTACATAAGAGCTTGCAGGAAGCAGCTGACAGAAACGGGGTTGACATAGACAAGATGAAACACTTGAGCAGGAGCTACAGGTTGGATTTTGGGACCACAGATTTTGAACACATGAGGTCAGCAGGCATGAAGGCACATCTTAGAGAATTGCTGCAGAGTGCCCAAGTGTGGAGGTGTTTAGACAAGTGGGAAAGCAGGTGGGTAAAGAGAAAGGAAAAGAGGAGGGACAGTGCTACAGAGCACAATGAGAAAAGACCACAGAGCAGTGATACAGTAACTATGTTACCAATGAGGGAGACAGCAGGGGGAAAATTAGTACATGTACCATGGCACAGAAGCGATATTCAGTCTTTTACGGACGATTTTCCCAAACTGAGAGAGAAGCCGATCGAATGGTATCAGCAGACTGATAGGTTTGTGAAGCTTGCGAAATGCCTTTGGGAAGACCTGAATACTCTCTTTGAGATTGTAGTTCCAGCAGATTTGTGGGAGGATTGCAAAAGAGCTGTAGGTTGGCCGACGAGTGAACCAGAAAGAGACAGGGAGACGGGTGCACCATCACCTATGGTGATGAGTTTGTACTATAAGGTGATTGTACTATAAGGAAGACGAAGGTACCAGCGAAAAATGTGGATTGGCAGAAGATTGATCGAACTGCCCAAGAGACTAAAGAATCGATTCATAGTTACTATGAGAGGTTGTTGAAGGCGTTCAAGAATTACAGTGGCACGGAAACAATCGAGGCGAAGGATATGCTCCATTTTGTCTTCAGATTTGTGGAAGGGCTGAGGCCAGAAATAAGTCAGATGATAAAGTCACATTTGATTTGTTGGCAATCGAAACCAATTGATGAGGTGTTGAATTATGCGAAATACTGTAGCGACAAAATTGAGGTGAAACAGAAAAAGTTGAAAGAGAAGGTGATGATGATGCAGCTTAAGGCAGCTCAGACAGGTCTGCAGGGTTTGCAAGGGATGCAAGGGTTCCAACAGCAGGTACCACAATCGCAGCCGCAGTTGCAGGGCAACATGGTGTTTCAGCCACAGGCCAGAGGCAGAGGCAGAGGAGGTTTTGCGAATAATGGTCCGGATTTGAACACTGTTGTGACGGGTGTGCAGGCAATGAAGAAGGTGATGCCGTGTCACGTGTGCGGAATTGTCGGTCATTGGAAACGCAAGTGCCCGATGGTGGTGCAGGAAGGTGCAGGTGCAGGTGCAGGTGTTGGTCAGCAAAACAATGATGTCAATGCATTTCAGACAATGAGGGGACCGAAATTGAGAGGTCCAAGCCCAAATTTTCAGTCCATAAATCAATTGCAGGGATTGCAACCTATGCAGCCGCAGCAGATGCAGATGCCTCGTATGCAGATGACGCAAATGCAGCCGATGCAACAGCAGTTACCCATGGTACCTAATCAGCAAATGCAAATACCATTGGCACCAATGAGTCAGCAGCAAGTGATGGTTCCTCCGCAGGTTTCGGGTCATGTAATTAGTACAAATGGCACAGTACAACAGTTCCCATTACACAGTGAGAGTGGAATAAACAATGTATGGGAGAGTGAGAGCTCAGAAGAAGAAGGAGATTGTGTGCTTGCAGCATCCTTGGAAGTTGATCAAAGGGGTCCGTACGTAGAGGGAAAAGTAATGGGTCATCGTGTCTCATTCTTGGTTGACACGGGAGCAACACGTTCAACTGTCAAGAGCAGTGAAGTACCAAATTTGCCACTCTCAGGGAGGACAGTTCAAGTGGTGGGAGTAGCAAACAGGCACCTGACGAACCCAATAACAGATCCGGTACCAGTCAGCATCGGTAACTATCAAGGGGTGCATCAGTTTGTGGTATGTGACTCAAGCCCGATAGCACTGTTAGGGAGAGACCTATTGTGCAAATTGGGCTGTTCGATCATGTGTTCGAACGAAGGAATAACAATCCAGACGAGCAGTGATGGGGAAGAAGAGGACAGTGTAGAGGGGGATGAGATGGAAACTGTCGATGAAGAGTATCCTCTAATTTGTCTTTTCCCGATGATAACTGAAGAAGATATTCCAGCCGAATTATGGGAGACAGTCGGAAAGGAAGTGTGGGACATGACAGGGAAAGAGGTGGGATTGATGAAAGGAGTGGAACCAGTGAAAGTGGCTGTAAAACCCAATGCAATCTTTCCCCAGACCCCACAATACCACATGCCACAAGACACCCTCATGAAAGTTGCTCAACTTATTGATGAGTTTGTAAAACAGGGAGTACTGAAAGAAGTGATAAGCAGTCCATGTAATTCACCAATAATGGGACTAATAAAGCCAAGTGGAAAGGTCCGACTTGTGCAGGACTTGAGAAAAATAAATGACATCATAGTCAAGTGCTGCCCTGTCGTACCAAATCCAGCTGTGATAATGTTTCAAATTCCTTGCGATGCCGAATGGTTCTCAGTCATCGATTTGTCACAAGCATTCTTTTCTGTGCCTCTTCATGAGGACAGCCAATTCCTCTTTTGTTTCAAATTCCTAGACAGAGTATAGAGTTGGTGTCGAATTCCTCAAGGGTTTTCTGAGTCACCGTCAATCTTCAATCAGATTCTAAAGAAAGATTTGGAAGCATTAGAATTGCCATTCGAGTCAACCCTAGTACAGTACATTGATGACTTACTGGTTGCATCAAAGACGGAAAGTGGCTGCACAGCCGATACCATTGCTCTGTTGAACCATTTGGGAAGGAATGGACATAAGGTGTCTCCTTCCAAATTGCAGTTTTGTCAGAAGAAAGTGAAATACTTGGGTCACCAGATAGAGAAAGGGTCACGAAGAATAATGAAGGAAAGAATAACAAGCGTACTTCAAATGAGTCCACCCAAGACAAGGAGGGAGGTGAGGAAGTTTTTGGGAATGGTGGGCTATTGTCGCCAGTGGATTCCCAACTTCTCCACTCAAGCAAAGCCTTTACTGAAACTGACCCAGAAGGATGCCTTGGATCAAATTGAGCTGAAAGGAGATGAGATGGATGCTTTTGTCGAATTGAAAGAATGCATGTGCAGGGCTCCAGCTTTAGGTATGCCTGATTACACAAAGCCTTTCACATTGTTTTGTCATGAACGTGATGCATGTTCTTTGTCTGTCTTGACTCAAGCCCATGGTGGCGTAAACAGACCAGTAGCGTATTTTTCAGCTACTTTGGATCCGGTTGCAGCAGCACTCCCAGGGTGTTTGCGCGCCGTAGCAGCAGTTGGTATCAGCCTCACTCAGAGTGAAGGAATAGTGATGGGACACCCAGTAACAGTCATGGTCCCTCACTCAGTCGAGATACTTTTGACCCGCTCCCGAACGCAGCACATGACTGGAGCAAGACTCACAAGGTATGAAACGATAATTCTGGGCTCACCCAATGTGCAGCTGAAAAGGTGCACTACGTTGAATCCAGCAACCTTGCTCCCTGGAGAAAATGCCGAAATTGAGAACGCTGAAGACGTCGAGCATGACTGCCTTCAGGTGACTGAATTTTGCACAAAACCTCGACCGGACATTAAAGATACTAAACTTGATGAAAATGACCAAATTCTTTTTGTTGATGGTTCATGTCTAAGAGACGGGATGGGGATTTTGAAAGCAGGATATGCTGTATGTACTGTAACAGGGGTCTTGGAAGCGGGATGGCTTCAAGGAGTCTATTCTGCACAAGTAGCAGAACTTGTAGCCCTTACAAGAGCATGTCAATTGTCTGCATTGATGAAAGTCACCATTTACACTGATAGTCAATACGGGTTTGGGATTGTGCATGACTTTGGACAACTATGGTCACAGAGAGGTTTCCTGACTTCTTCAGGATCCCCAGTGAAAAACGGGGAGAGAATAAGGGAATTGTTACACGCCATTCAAGTGCCAGCCGAAGTTGCAGTGGTAAAGTGCAGTGCTCACACGAAAGGACAGGACTATGTTTCTCTGGGAAATGCATATGCAGATCAAGTCGCAAGATTTTGTGCCTTGAACTGTATATTACTCAGGGACGAATGGAATTCAATAAGTGAACCAGAACTCGAACAAGCTGAAGCATTTGCCTTGAAGGTAGTAGATACAATAGATGAACTAAAAGCATTACAAAATAATGTCAGGGAGGATGAAAGAGATTCCTGGATTAAATCACAATGTATAAAGAGACAAGACGAGTTATGGGTTTCACATGAGGGAAAATTTGTTTTGCCAAATAGTCTCTTATCACAGCTTGCGCGGTTCTATCATGGGCAAGCTCACCTAGGGAGAGATGCCATGATAAGATTGTTCAAAACTGATTGGTTTAACCCCAGATTTCGAAAAGCTGCAGAAGCAGTTTGCCATCGATGTGTCACTTGCCAGCAGATGAACCCAGGAAAAGGAACAGTTGTGAACGCGAGCCACATTGGTAGGGCAAGCGGGCCTTTTAGTCGAATGCAGATGGATTTTATCGAGATGCCTGTGCATGGAGGTCTGAAGTATGTGTTGGTGATTGTGTGCATTTTTAGTCACTGGATTGAGGCATACCCCACACGTAGAAATGACAGCCTTACAGTCGCCAAGCTATTGTTGAGGGAGTTGATACCACGTTTCGGATTCCCGATCTCTTTAGAATCAGATAGGGGAAGTCACTTCAATAACGAGGTGATAAAGTTACTCTGCGAAGCGCTGAACATTGAGCAAAAGCTGCACTGTAGCTATCGCCCTGAAGCATCAGGACTGGTGGAGCAGATGAATGGTACACTGAAATCGAGAATGGCGAAAATATGTGCATCGACAAATTTGAAATGGCCTGACGCATTGCCCTTAGTACTAATGTCAATGAGAAACACTCCTGATAGAAAGACTGGATTGTCTCCGCACGAAATTCTCATGGGCAGGGCTATGAGACTTCCTGCAGTTCCCGCAAACGCGCTTTTGAATATTACAGATGATATGGTGTTAGACTACTGCAAGGGTCTGGCTGACGTGGTTTGCTCTTTCTCTCACCAGGTGGAAGCGACCACCTTGCCACCGATCCAAGGTCCAGGACACGCACTGAAAGCAGGTGACTGGGTCGTGGTAAAGAAGCACGTGAGAAAGTCGTGTCTGGAACCCCGTTGGAAAGGCCCTTTCCAAGTGATCCTGACGACAACTACCGCTGTGAAGTGTGCGGGGGTTCCCAACTGGATCCACGCCAGTCACACAAAGAAGGTGTTGTGTCCCACAGATGAGGAAGTTGAAGCGCTAAAACTGCCAGTGCCTGATAAAACAGTGCTGAGTGCTGAGACAGAACAAAACCGAACTGAAAGCGAACAGGCAGAAGCAGGAGAGAAAGAGATATTATTGGAGGGCGAAGAGTCCGACTCACTTGGGGAAGACCAAGGAGAAAGTACAGACAGCGACGAAGAAGCTGCAGGTGACAAAGAACTTGAAGCAGCTGAGGGTAGCAAAAAGCCTGAAGCAGCCGAAGGTGACAAAGAACCTGAAGCAGCTGAAAGTGATACAGAGCCTGACGAAAGTAACGGTGAAGAAGGGCTCGAAAAAGGTGAAAAAGCAGGAGAGCCTGATCAGAGGAGGGCTTTCCCCGAACCAGACGATACAGAAAAAGAAAAAGAGAACGTGATCGATTCCCCAGAAGAAGGGGACAAGGCAGAACAGAACGAAAAAGTTCAAACCTCTACAGAAAAGGTTGCAGGTCCGTCAAATGGACACGGTGCAAAGAGGAGACTAAGTATATCACCAGTAAAACAAAGGACTGGAGAAGGTTTGAACGACGGAGAAAGGCCAAAAGTGAAAGAGAAAAGAAAAGAAGTGTCTGTCGTGGTACCAACCTCGAGTGAGGAAAAAGACTTGACAAAAGAGGAAAGTACCAGCGAGGCAGAATCGAAAAGAGAAGCAAAATTGAAAAGGAAAAGGATACCAAACAGAAGATATTCCGGTCCTGAATGGGCATATGCAGTCAATGACGATTGGACTGATGAGTTTGTATCTCTAAGCATCGAGAACGAAGAAGAAGAGATACCAATAGAAAAGAAAAGTTTTATGGACAGTGTTGATTGAAAGGGTGATAAATGACATTACCTGCTACAATCTAAAGTGATAAAACCAGCTGAGACATTGCTAAAACCGGATGAGACATTTGCTAAACCGATAAAGACTGAATTATTGCCGAATTGAGACAAATGCTGCTAACCGATAAGTGACTGGCCTCCTGAAGAAGACGGTGTGAACCTTGCGCTCGTTCAGCTTTGTAACTGAATTGCTAAATAGTTTCTTTTACGGGTGCTTCTAGCTCTCTGATTCTATACAGATCATGACGCAAAATAATAGAAAGAAATATTGTAAATATGTGTGTATAGGTTTGGTAATTATATGTGTATTAATAATAATGGCAATTGTGCTTGGGATGCATGGAAAGGGTGAGAATGAGAATATTGAGGCTTCTACTTTTGCTCCTGTTACTGTCACCGAACTAACCGCATTGAAAAGACTAGCATTGGATGAGAGGCTCTTGCACGATAAGAAAGAGCTTTCGTATAACGTTTTCTATCGCTTGCTAACAGAATATGTTGAGACTATGGATGCGAAAGATTGTTATGTGTGTACACAGATACCGACATCAGTAAAGGAAGGGGTGACATATCACCACATGCCTCTTACATACGGGATTACATGTAGCATAGTAATGTCTAGGTTTTATGGTCAAACTAACATACAGTATTTTTATTCAAATTATGATGTTACCTTTGCTTATGTTCCTATAATAGCGCAGCTAAGCCAGATTGCTAAAGATTGGGATGCTAAGATAATGAGGGAATTTTTCGAGCCAATGCTACCTTTTGAAACGGCTCACGCTCATAGGGAAAATCTTACCTGCTCGCTCTCTGCAGTAGAGATAAGCTTTTTAGATCGCACAGATGATAGAAGAGCACAAATGAAGGTGAAATTAGAAAAGGAGTTACATAAGAGGACTTCAGTAGATAATTATGATTTTGCTGCAATAAAGACGCAAGGGAAAATAGCTTTAGATGCTTGGCATGTAGGGAAATTTTGTATATATCGAGGTGAATCTTATTATGACAACATTTTTGTAGGAGCGAGTGAATGCAAACATACGTTTATTTTTAAGGCCAAATGGACATTCATGATGAACGGACTTGACCCTGTCATTCCAGGTGTATATTACATTTGTGGGTATAATGCCTATTATCGTCTTCCAAAGGGATGGTGGGGGAGATGTTATTTGGGTATAGTGTTCCCAAAGGTTTATCAGCTGGATGACCTATCGATGATTCAAAAGACATCTGGATCCCATCGTATCCAGAAAAGAGAGGCCGCAGCTGCTGTGGTAGGAGATATATTTGGAGCCATGATTCCTTCATTGGGAGTTGTGTTAAATTCCATCAAAATAAGAAAGTTGTCTACTATAGTGGATAACATGTTGACAAAGTTTTCAGGTGCTATAATCCTGATAGATGCTGAACTTGCAGCGGAAAGAGCTATGACTCTTCAAAATAGGCTTGCTTTAGACATTCTTTTAGCAAAGGATGGTGGCGTTTGCAAAATGCTTGGTGCACGACACTGTTGTACTTATATTCCTGACAATAGTGTGAAAATTAAAAATATGCTTGCTAATCTAACAAAAGAAAGTGCAGATTTGAAGGAACTGAAAGAACCAGGAGTGTGGGAGAAGGTTGGAAAAGGACTTGCTTCAGTGGGACATTGGATTGGGGGAATTTGGAACGGAATATTACTAAAAATAATAGAGGGAATACTAATTGTACTGATTTGCATATTTGGAATTTGGGGAATAAAAAGGGGAATAATAATGATTATGGAAAGAATTAAAAGAAGAAAAGAAGAGAAAATTATGAAAAGAATGGCAGAAGAATACAAAGCGCAAACTAGGGGAACTAAAAGGAAAAGGGAACTGACAGAATTTTAATGGAATAAAATTTGTGGGCATGATTTGTGTGATGACAAGTAGTCATCAGAGGAGGGATTGATGAAGCAGAAAATGAAGGTTTTGATTTATTAACGCGTAAACGTAGTGTGAAATAATCATGTGTGACTTTAACCGAACTAATAAAGATTGTACGGGGACAAAATGTGCCCTCAGAGTAGTTTGCCAACATTTATACGCGTGCTTTATATAACGTGGTGAATTAGAATTGCACTAATCCGACATAATCATGAACGTGTGCTATGATTTGCTTGCTTGAAATGTATTAGCTTAGCATTACTTTAGCGGAGGCTTTGGCCTAGTTGCCTGGTCTCACGGGTTTAGAAGCTCGTATTTTTCCACTATGCTAATAAACGTGTATTTTGCTTGAAGCTGTACTTTTCCACAGAAACCGTTCACATGCTTATCTTAAGGTTTCGTGCCAGCCTGGCATATTTCTCTTTACTCCAAGGTCGATTTGCAGGTGCGGACAATGGAGGCTCTGAAAGTGAGCTAATTGGTAGACAATGTTGCAACTTGCGTACCCATCTCCAAGGATAATGTATGCTTAAGTAAAAGCTTGAGAACTGTCGTTTTTGATTGGACAATTTGAAGCTAACCTATGAACCCTCCAATGGAGACCCTACTGGATTCGAACTGTTGTCTATAAAAATCAGGTGCACGAGAAGAAAGTAGCCATTACCAGCTCGATACCCGCCATTTTGCAGACTTCGTAGCTATTATGGCCCACTTTGCTGCGACGCCATTTTGAGAGACTTTGATGCTTTCTCTAATCGAGAGAAAGAGACTTTAAATGATTCTGGCCCTAGAGACTTCAACTTTGATTTGATCCCTTTGCATGAAGTAATAGTTTTACCTTGCCGCCGTGAGGCAATTGCCCCGTCCACCCCTGCCCCTTTGCCCCGTCCCATGCTGATCGAAACGGTACCCATGCTGACCGAAGAACGGTACCTGTGAGACGAAGACTTCCTTGTATGCTGATCGTAATTGGTAAATATGAAAGGAAATTGTACAATTGCATTGTGTTCCTTTTAGGTAACCAACTGCTGATTTTGATAAGAGCCCTAGTTAGGAGTTTTCTAAATTAATGTTGCTAAATTATTTTTGCATGAAGTCCCACATGCCGATGCTAATTTGAGGTTAGACGAGGATTCCATATGTTGCACGATGCAATTTTGAGATCTTGTTATGCTGACTAAATGTATGCGATTAGTCCATTACAGATTATCGTATTAGTGATTTGCATTGCCATTATCGAATGCCTTGTGATTCAAATGCTACATAGATTGCAATTGTTTCGCCGCTATGGACAGCTATTAATGTTCATTTACGTTTATCATTTAGTGTTGAGACACATTTATATTGTGCTAGCTTTGTTAATATAGGGAAATAAATTCACTAACTTTGCAATAAACTAGTGTGGTTATTCCTGGCTGAAAGGTCAGGGTTCGCCGAAATGTATTCTGGATTGATTGTCAAGTGTTATGTTGATCAAGGTATTGCTTATGTTCGTTATTGATTATTGCTTTAATGAAATTGATTGATTAAGAGTACGGAGAGTTCCCACTTAGTCAAAAGATTCATCGGCCTAAAGAGCGTCCGAACACAGGTAAATTATTAGTACGGACCGCTCTATCAGTCTCTAGCTCAGCCGGCACCTAGGGAAACCTACCAAACCTGTGCATTTTTGAAAACCAGAGACCTAGGGGAATCCAAGATGGGGTGACTTGTGGGGCTCTGACCAGGTTCTGTTACCCAGAATCCTTTGCAAACCTCAAAATTTGGCTAAAAAAACACATTTTCCTCACATTTCGGTGACAGAAAGTTCTGGAATCTGAAAGGAGCCACAAATTTCCTTCCACCCAGCGTTCCCCCAAGTCTCCCGATAAAAATGATACCTCACTTGTGTGGGTAGTCCTAGCGCCCGCGACAGGAAATGTCCCAAAATACAAAGTGGGCACATCCCATTTTTTGACAGAAAATAGAGCTGTTTTTTGCAAAGTTCCTGCCTGTAGATTTTGGCCTCTAGCTCAGCCGGCACCTATGGAAACCTACCAAACCTGTGCATTTTTTAAAACTAGAGACCTAGGGGAATCCAAGATGGGGTGACTTGTGGGGCTCTGACCAGGTTCTGTTACCCACAATCCTTTGCAAACCTCAAAATCTGGCTAAAAAAACATATTTTCCTCACATTTCGGTGACAAAAAGTTCTGGAATCCGAGAGGAGCCACAAATTTCCTTCCACCCAGCGTTTCCCCAAGTCTCCCGATAAAAATGGTACCTCACTTGTGTGGGTAGGCCTAGCGCCCGCGACAGGATATGCCCCAAAACACAATGTGGACACATCACAGAAAACAGAGCTGTTTTTTGCAAAGTGCCTACCTGTAGATTTTTGCCTCTATCTCAGCCGGCACCTAGGGAAACCTACCAAACATGTGCATTTTTTAAAACTAGACACTTAGGGGAATCCAAGTTGGGGTGACTTGTGGGGCTCTGACCAGGTTCTGTTACCCAGAATCCTTTGCAAACCTCACAATTTGGCCAAAAAAAACACATTTTCCTCACATTTCGGTGACAGAAAGTCCTGGAATCTGAGAGGAGCCACAAATTTCCTTCCACCCAGCGTTCCCCAAAGTCTCCCGATAAAAATGATACCTCACTTGTGTGGGTAGTCCTAGCGCCCGCGACAGGAAATGTCCCAAAACACAAAGTGGGCACATCCCATTTTTTGACAGAAAACAGAGCTGTTTTTTGCAAAGTGCCTACCTGTAGATTTTGGCCTCTAGCTCAGCCGGCACCTAGGGAAACCTACCAAACCTGTGCATTTTTCAAAACTAGAGACCTAGGGGAATCCAAGATGGGGTGACTTGTGGGGCTCTGACCAGATTCTGTTACCCAGAATCCTTTGCAAACCTCACAATTTGGATAAAAAAACATATTTTCCTCACATTTCGGTGACAGAAAGTTCTGGAATCTGAGAGGAGCCACAAATTTCCTTCCACCCAGCGTTCCCCCAAGTCTCCCGATAAATATGATACCTCACTTGTGTGGGTAGTCCTAGCGCCCGCAACAGGAAATGTCCCAAAACACAAAGTGGGCACATCCCATTTTTTGACAGAAAACAGAGCTGTTTTTTGCAAAGTGCCTACCTGTAGATTTTGGCCTCTAGCTCAGCCGGCACCTAGGGAAACCTACCAAACCTGTGCATTTTTTAAAACTAGAGATCTAGGGGAATCCAAGATGGGGTGACATGTGGGGCTCTGACCAGGTTCTGTTACCCAGAATCCTTTGCAAACCTCAAAATTTGGCTAAAAAAACATATTTTCCTCACATTTCGGTGACAGAAAGTTCTGGAATCTGAGAGGAGCCACGAATTTCCTTCCACCCAGCGTTCCCCCAAGTCTCCCGATAAAAATGGTACCTCACTTGTGTGGGTAGGCCTAGCGCCCGCGACAGGATATGCCCCAAAACACAACGTGGACACATCACAGAAAACAGAGCTGTTTTTTGCAAAGTACCTACCTGTAGATTTTGGCCTCTAGCTCAGCCGGCACCTAGGGAAACCTACCAAACCTGTGCATTTTTGAAAACCAGAGACCTAGGGGAATCCAAGATGGGGTGACATGTGGGGCTCTGACCAGGTTCTGTTACCCAAAATCCTTTGCAAACCTCACAATTTGGTAAAAAAACACATTTTCCTCACATTTCGGTGACAGAAAGTTCTGGAATCTGAGAGGAGCCACAAATTTCCTTCCACCCAGCGTTCCCCCTAGTCTCCCGATAAAAATGATACCTCATTTGTGTGGGTAGGCCTAGCGGCTGCAACAGGACACACCCCAAAACACAACGTGAACACATCACAGAAAACAGAGCTGTTTTTTGCAAAGTGCCTACCTGTAGATTTTGGCCTCTAGCTCAGCCGGCACCTAGGGAAACCTACCAAACCTGTGCATTTTTTTCAAAACTAGAGACCTAGGGGAATCCAAGATGGGGTGACTTGTGGGGCTCTGACCAGGTTCTGTTACCCAGAATCCTTTGCAAACCACAAAATTTGGCTAAAAAAACACATTTTCCTCACATTTCGGTGACAGAAAGTTCTGGAATCTGAGAGGAGCCACAAATTTCCTTCCACCCAGCGTTCCCCCAAGTCTCCCGATAAAAATGATACCTCACTTGTGTGGGTAGTCCTAGCGCCCGCGACAGGAAATGTCCCAAAATAGAAAGTGGGCACATCCCATTTTTTGACAGAAAATAGAGCTGTTTTTTGCAAAGTTCCTGCCTGTAGATTTTGGCCTCTAGCTCAGCCGGCACCTAGGGAAACCTACCAAACCTGTGCATTTTTTAAAACTAGAGACCTAGGGGAATCCAAGATGGGGTGACTTGTGGGGCTCTGACCAGGTTCTGTTACCCACAATCCTTTGCAAACCTCAAAATCTGGCTAAAAAAACATATTTTCCTCACATTTCGGTGACAAAAAGTTCTGGAATCCGAGAGGAGCCACAAATTTCCTTCCACCCAGCGTTTCCCCAAGTCTCCCGATAAAAATGGTACCTCACTTGTGTGGGTAGGCCTAGCGCCCGCGACAGGATATGCCCCAAAACACAACGTGGACACATCACAGAAAACAGAGCTTTTTTTTGCAAAGTGCCTACCTGTAGATTTTGGCCTCTATCTCAGCCGGCACCTAGGGAAATCTACCCAACCTGTGCATTTTTGAAAACCAGAGACCTAGGGGAATCCAAGATGGGGTGACTTGTGGGGCTCTGACCAGGTTCTGTTACCCAGAATCCTGTGCAAACCTCAAATTTCGCTAAAAAAACACATTTTCCTCACATTTCGGTGACAGAAAGTTCTGGAATCTGAGAGGAGCCACAAATTTCCTTCCACCCAGCGTTCCCCAAAGTCTCCCGATAAAAATGATACCTCACTTGTGTGGGTAGTCCTAGCGCCCGCGACAGGAAATGTCCCAAAACACAAAGTGGGCACATCCCATTTTTTGACAGAAAACAGAGCTGTTTTTTGCAAAGTGCCTACCTGTAGATTTTGGCCTCTAGCTCAGCCGGCACCTAGGGAAACCTACCAAACCTGTGCATTTTTCAAAACTAGAGACCTAGGGGAATCCAAGATGGGGTGACTTGTGGGGCTCTGACCAGATTCTGTTACCCAGAATCCTTTGCAAACCTCACAATTTGGATAAAAAAACATATTTTCCTCACATTTCGGTGACAGAAAGTTCTGGAATCTGAGAGGAGCCACAAATTTCCTTCCACCCAGCGTTCCCCCAAGTCTCCCGATAAATATGATACCTCACTTGTGTGGGTAGTCCTAGCGCCCGCAACAGGAAATGTCCCAAAACACAAAGTGGGCACATCCCATTTTTTGACAGAAAACAGAGCTGTTTTTTGCAAAGTGCCTACCTGTAGATTTTGGCCTCTAGCTCAGCCGGCACCTAGGGAAACCTACCAAACCTGTGCATTTTTTAAAACTAGAGATCTAGGGGAATCCAAGATGGGGTGACATGTGGGGCTCTGACCAGGTTCTGTTACCCAGAATCCTTTGCAAACCTCAAAATTTGGCTAAAAAAACATATTTTCCTCACATTTCGGTGACAGAAAGTTCTGGAATCTGAGAGGAGCCACGAATTTCCTTCCACCCAGCGTTCCCCCAAGTCTCCCGATAAAAATGGTACCTCACTTGTGTGGGTAGGCCTAGCGCCCGCGACAGGATATGCCCCAAAACACAACGTGGACACATCACAGAAAACAGAGCTGTTTTTTGCAAAGTACCTACCTGTAGATTTTGGCCTCTAGCTCAGCCGGCACCTAGGGAAACCTACCAAACCTGTGCATTTTTGAAAACCAGAGACCTAGGGGAATCCAAGATGGGGTGACATGTGGGGCTCTGACCAGGTTCTGTTACCCAAAATCCTTTGCAAACCTCACAATTTGGTAAAAAAACACATTTTCCTCACATTTCGGTGACAGAAAGTTCTGGAATCTGAGAGGAGCCACAAATTTCCTTCCACCCAGCGTTCCCCCTAGTCTCCCGATAAAAATGATACCTCATTTGTGTGGGTAGGCCTAGCGGCTGCAACAGGACACACCCCAAAACACAACGTGAACACATCACAGAAAACAGAGCTGTTTTTTGCAAAGTGCCTACCTGTAGATTTTGGCCTCTAGCTCAGCCGGCACCTAGGGAAACCTACCAAACCTGTGCATTTTTTTCAAAACTAGAGACCTAGGGGAATCCAAGATGGGGTGACTTGTGGGGCTCTGACCAGGTTCTGTTACCCAGAATCCTTTGCAAACCACAAAATTTGGCTAAAAAAACACATTTTCCTCACATTTCGGTGACAGAAAGTTCTGGAATCTGAGAGGAGCCACAAATTTCCTTCCACCCAGCGTTCCCCCAAGTCTCCCGATAAAAATGATACCTCACTTGTGTGGGTAGTCCTAGCGCCCGCGACAGGAAATGTCCCAAAATAGAAAGTGGGCACATCCCATTTTTTGACAGAAAATAGAGCTGTTTTTTGCAAAGTTCCTGCCTGTAGATTTTGGCCTCTAGCTCAGCCGGCACCTAGGGAAACCTACCAAACCTGTGCATTTTTTAAAACTAGAGACCTAGGGGAATCCAAGATGGGGTGACTTGTGGGGCTCTGACCAGGTTCTGTTACCCACAATCCTTTGCAAACCTCAAAATCTGGCTAAAAAAACATATTTTCCTCACATTTCGGTGACAAAAAGTTCTGGAATCCGAGAGGAGCCACAAATTTCCTTCCACCCAGCGTTTCCCCAAGTCTCCCGATAAAAATGGTACCTCACTTGTGTGGGTAGGCCTAGCGCCCGCGACAGGATATGCCCCAAAACACAACGTGGACACATCACAGAAAACAGAGCTTTTTTTTGCAAAGTGCCTACCTGTAGATTTTGGCCTCTATCTCAGCCGGCACCTAGGGAAATCTACCCAACCTGTGCATTTTTGAAAACCAGAGACCTAGGGGAATCCAAGATGGGGTGACTTGTGGGGCTCTGACCAGGTTCTGTTACCCAGAATCCTGTGCAAACCTCAAATTTCGCTAAAAAAACACATTTTCCTCACATTTCGGTGACAGAAAGTTCTGGAATCTGAGAGGAGCCACAAATTTCCTTCCACCCAGCGTTCCCCTAAGTCTCCTGATAAAAATGATACCTCACTTTTGTGGGTAGTCCTAGCGCCCGCAACAGGAAATATCCCAAAACACAAAGTGGGCACATCCCATTTTTTGACAGAAAACAGAGCTGTTTTTTGCAAAGTGCCTACCTGTAGATTTTGGCCTCTAGCTCAGCCGGCACCTAGGGAAACCTACCAAACCTGTGCATTTGTGAAAACTAGAGACCTAGGGGAATCCAAGATGGGGTGACTTGTGGGGCTCTGACCAGGTTCTGTTACCCAGAATCCTTTGCCAACCTCAAAATTTGGCAAAAAAAACATATTTTCCTCACATTTCGGTGACAGAAAGTTCTAGAATCTGGGAGGAGCCACGAATTTCCTTCCACCCTGCGTTCCCTCAAGTCTCCCAATAAAAATGGTACCTCACTTGTGTGGGTAGGCCTAGCGCCCGCGACAGGATATGCCCCAAAACACAACGTGGACACATCACAGAAAACAGAGCTGTTTTTTGCAAAGTACCTACCTGTAGATTTTGGCCTCTAGCTCAGCCGGCACCTAGGGAAACCTACCAAACCTGTGCATTTTTGAAAACCAGAGACCTAGGGGAATCCAAGATGGGGTGACATGTGGGGCTCTGACCAGGTTCTGTTACCCAAAATCCTTTGCAAACCTCACAATTTGGTAAAAAAACACATTTTCCTCACATTTCGGTGACAGAAAGTTCTGGAATCTGAGAGGAGCCACAAATTTCCTTCCACCCAGCGTTCCCCCTAGTCTCCCGATAAAAATGATACCTCATTTGTGTGGGTAGGCCTAGCGGCTGCAACAGGACACACCCCAAAACACAACGTGAACACATCACAGAAAACAGAGCTGTTTTTTGCAAAGTGCCTACCTGTAGATTTTGGCCTCTAGCTCAGCCGGCACCTAGGGAAACCTACCAAACCTGTGCATTTTTTTCAAAACTAGAGACCTAGGGGAATCCAAGATGGGGTGACTTGTGGGGCTCTGACCAGGTTCTGTTACCCAGAATCCTTTGCAAACCACAAAATTTGGCTAAAAAAACACATTTTCCTCACATTTCGGTGACAGAAAGTTCTGGAATCTGAGAGGAGCCACAAATTTCCTTCCACCCAGCGTTCCCCCAAGTCTCCCGATAAAAATGATACCTCACTTGTGTGGGTAGTCCTAGCGCCCGCGACAGGAAATGTCCCAAAATAGAAAGTGGGCACATCCCATTTTTTGACAGAAAATAGAGCTGTTTTTTGCAAAGTTCCTGCCTGTAGATTTTGGCCTCTAGCTCAGCCGGCACCTAGGGAAACCTACCAAACCTGTGCATTTTTTAAAACTAGAGACCTAGGGGAATCCAAGATGGGGTGACTTGTGGGGCTCTGACCAGGTTCTGTTACCCACAATCCTTTGCAAACCTCAAAATCTGGCTAAAAAAACATATTTTCCTCACATTTCGGTGACAAAAAGTTCTGGAATCCGAGAGGAGCCACAAATTTCCTTCCACCCAGCGTTTCCCCAAGTCTCCCGATAAAAATGGTACCTCACTTGTGTGGGTAGGCCTAGCGCCCGCGACAGGATATGCCCCAAAACACAACGTGGACACATCACAGAAAACAGAGCTTTTTTTTGCAAAGTGCCTACCTGTAGATTTTGGCCTCTATCTCAGCCGGCACCTAGGGAAATCTACCCAACCTGTGCATTTTTGAAAACCAGAGACCTAGGGGAATCCAAGATGGGGTGACTTGTGGGGCTCTGACCAGGTTCTGTTACCCAGAATCCTGTGCAAACCTCAAATTTCGCTAAAAAAACACATTTTCCTCACATTTCGGTGACAGAAAGTTCTGGAATCTGAGAGGAGCCACAAATTTCCTTCCACCCAGCGTTCCCCTAAGTCTCCTGATAAAAATGATACCTCACTTTTGTGGGTAGTCCTAGCGCCCGCAACAGGAAATATCCCAAAACACAAAGTGGGCACATCCCATTTTTTGACAGAAAACAGAGCTGTTTTTTGCAAAGTGCCTACCTGTAGATTTTGGCCTCTAGCTCAGCCGGCACCTAGGGAAACCTACCAAACCTGTGCATTTGTGAAAACTAGAGACCTAGGGGAATCCAAGATGGGGTGACTTGTGGGGCTCTGACCAGGTTCTGTTACCCAGAATCCTTTGCCAACCTCAAAATTTGGCAAAAAAAACATATTTTCCTCACATTTCGGTGACAGAAAGTTCTAGAATCTGGGAGGAGCCACGAATTTCCTTCCACCCTGCGTTCCCTCAAGTCTCCCAATAAAAATGGTACCTCACTTGTGTGGGTAGGCCTAGCGCCCCCGACAGGCTATGCCCCAAAACACAACGTGAACACATCACAGAAAACAGAGCTGTTTTTTGCAAAGTGCCTACCTGTAGATTTTTGCCTCTAGCTCAGCCGGCACCTAGGGAAACCTACCAAACCTGTGCATTTTTCAAAACTAGAGACCTAGGGGAATCCAAGATGGGGTGACTTGTGGGGCTCTGACCAGGTTCTGTTACCCAGAATCCTTTGCAAACCTCACAATTTGGCTAAAAAAACATATTTTCTTCACATTTCGGTGACAGAAAGTTCTGGAATCTGAGAGGAGCCACGAATTATATTCCACCCAGCGTTCCCCCAAGTCTCCCGATAAAAATGGTACCTCACTTGTGTGGGTAGGCCTAGCGCCCGCGACAGGATATGCCCCAAAACACAACGTGGACACATCACAGAAAACAGAGCTGTTTTTTGCAAAGTACCTACCTGTAGATTTTGGCCTCTAGCTCAGCCGGCACCTAGGGAAACCTACCAAACTTGTGCATTTTTGAAAACCAGAGACCTAGGGGAATCCACGATGGGGTGACATGTGGGGCTCTGACCAGGTTCTGTTACCCAGAATCCTTTGCAAACCTCACAATTTGGTAAAAAAACACATTTTCCTCACATTTCGGTGACAGAAAGTTCTGGAATCTGAGAGGAGCCACAAATTTCCTTCCACCCAGCGTTCCCCCTAGTCTCCCGATAAAAATGATACCTCATTTGTGTGGGTTGGCCTAGCGGCCGCAACAGGACACACCCCAAAACACAACGTGAACACATCACAGAAAACAGAGCTGTTTTTTGCAAAGTGCCTAACTGTAGATTTTGGCCTCTAGCTCAGCCGGCACCTAGGGAAACCTACCAAACCTGTGCATTTTTTCGAAACTAGAGACCTAGGGGAATCCAAGATGGGGTAACTTGTGGGGCTCTGACCAGGTTCTGTTACCCAGAATCCTTTGCAAACCTCAAAATGTGGCTAAAAAAACACATTTTCCTCACATTTCGGTGACAGAAAGTTCTGGAATCTGAGAGGAGCCACAAATTTCCTTCCACCCAGCGTTCCCCCAAGTCTCCCGATAAAAATGGTACCTCACTTGTGTGGGTAGGCCTAGCGCCCGCGACAGGATATGCCCCAAAACACAACGTGGACACATCACAGAAAACAGAGCTTTTTTTTGCAAAGTGCCTACCTGTAGATTTTGGCCTCTATCTCAGCCGGCACCTAGGGAAACCTACCCAACCTGTGCATTTGTGAAAACTAGAGACCTAGGGGAATCCAAGATGGGGTGACTTGTGGGGCTCTGACCAGGTTCTGTTACCCAGAATCCTTTGCCAACCTCAAAATTTGGCAAAAAAAACATATTTTCCTCACATTTCGGTGACAGAAAGTTCTAGAATCTGGGAGGAGCCACGAATTTCCTTCCACCCTGCGTTCCCTCAAGTCTCCCGATAAAAATGGTACCTCACTTGTGTGGGTAGGCCTAGCGCCCCCGACAGGCTATGCCCCAAAACACAACGTGAACACATCACAGA
This sequence comes from Pleurodeles waltl, assembly GCF_031143425.1. Lineage (NCBI taxonomy): Eukaryota > Metazoa > Chordata > Amphibia > Caudata > Salamandridae > Pleurodeles > Pleurodeles waltl. The sequence goes on from NC_090439.1 coordinate 223,077,412, forward strand.
AAACAGAGCTGTTTTTTGCAAAGTACCTACCTGTAGATTTTGGCCTCTAGCTCAGCCGGCACCTAGGGAAACCTACCAAACCTGTGCATTTTTGAAAACCAGAGACCTAGGGGAATCCAAGATGGGGTGACATGTGGGGCTCTGACCAGGTTCTGTTACCCAGAATCCTTTGCAAACCTCACAATTTGGTAAAAAAACACATTTTCCTCACACTTCGGTGACAGAAAGTTCTGGAATCTGAGAGGAGCCACAAATTTCCTTCCACCCAGCGTTCCCCCTAGTCTCCCGATAAAAATGATAACTCATTTGTGTGGGTAGGCCTAGCGGCCGCAACAGGGTACACCCCAAAACACAACGTGAACACATCACAGAAAACAGAGCTGTTTTTTGCAAAGTGCCTACCTGTAGATTTTGGCCTCTAGCTCAGCCGGCACCTAGGGAAACCTACCAAACCTGTGCATTTTTTTCAAAACTAGAGACCTAGGGGAATCCAAGATGGGGTGACTTGTGGGGCTCTGACCAGGTTCTGTTACCCAGAATCCTTTGCAAACCTCAAAATTTGGCTAAAAAAACACATTTTCCTCACATTTCGGTGACAGAAAGTTCTGGAATCTGAGAGGAGCCACAAATTTCCTTCCACCCAGCGTTCCCCCAAGTCTCCCGATAAAAATGATACCTCACTTGTGTGGGTAGTCCTAGCGCCCGCGACAGGAAATGTCCCAAAATACAAAGTAGGCACATCCCATTTTTTGACAGAAAACAGAGCTGTTTTTTGCAAAGTTCCTGCCTGTAGATTTTGGTCTCTAGCTCAGCCGGCACCTAGGGAAACCTACCAAACCTGTGCATTTTTTAAAACTAGAGACCTAGGGGAATCCAAGATGGGGTGACTTGTGGGGCTCTGACCAGGTTCTGTTACCCACAATCCTTTGCAAACCTCAAAATCTGGCTAAAAAAACATATTTTCCTCACATTTCGGTGACAAAAAGTTCTGGAATCCGAGAGGAGCCACAAATTTCCTTCCACCCAGCGTTTCTCCAAGTCTCCCGATAAAAATGGTACCTCACTTGTGTGGGTAGGCCTAGCGCCCGCGACAGGATATGCCCCAAAACACAACGTGGACACATCACAGAAAACAGAGCTTTTTTTTGCAAAGTGCCTACCTGTAGATTTTGGCCTCTATCTCAGCCGGCACCTAGGGAAACCTACCCAACCTGTGCATTTTTGAAAACCAGAGACCTAGGGGAATCCAAGATGGGGTGACTTGTGGGGCTCTGACCAGGTTCTGTTACCCAGAATCCTGTGCAAACCTCAAAATTTCGCTAAAAAAAAACATTTTCCTCACATTTCGGTGACAGAAAGTTCTGGAATCTGAGAGGAGCCACAAATTTCCTTCCACCCAGCGTTCCCCCATGTCTCCCGATAAAAATGATACCTCACTTGTGTGGGTAGTCCTAGCGCCCGCAACAGGAAATATCCCAAAACACAAAGTGGGCACATCCCATTTTTTGACAGAAAACAGAGCTGTTTTTTGCAAAGTGCCTACCTGTAGATTTTGGCCTCTAGCTCAGCCGGCACCTAGGGAAACCTACCAAACCTGTGCATTTGTGAAAACTAGAGACCTAGGGGAATCCAAGATGGGGTGACTTGTGGGGCTCTGACCAGGTTCTGTTACCCAGAATCCTTTGCCAACCTCAAAATTTGGAAAAAAAAACATATTTTCCTCACATTTCGGTGACAGAAAGTTCTAGAATCTGGGAGGAGCCACGAATTTCCTTCCACCCTGCGTTCCCTCAAGTCTCCCGATAAAAATGGTACCTCACTTGTGTGGGTAGGCCTAGCGCCCCCGACAGGCTATGCCCCAAAACACAACGTGAACACATCACAGAAAACAGAGCTGTTTTTTGCAAAGTGCCTACCTGTAGATTTTTGCCTCTAGCTCAGCTGGCACCTAGGGAAACCTACCAAACCTCTGCATTTTTCAAAACTAGAGACCTAGGGGAATCCAAGATGGGGTGACTTGTGGGGCTCCGACCAGGTTCTGTTACCCAGAATCCTTTGCAAACCTCACAATTTGGCTAAAAAAACATATTTTCCTCACATTTCGGTGACAGAAAGTTCTGGAATCTGAGAGGAGCCACGAATTTCCTTCCACCCAGCGTTCCCCCAAGTCTCCCGATAAAAATGGTACCTCACTTGTGTGGGTAGGCCTAGCGCCCGCGACAGGATATGCCCCAAAACACAACGTGGACACATCACAGAAAACAGAGCTGTTTTTTGCAAAGTACCTACCTGTAGATTTTGGCCTCTAGCTCAGCCGGCACCTAGGGAAACCTACCAAACCTGTGCATTTTTGAAAACCAGAGACCTAGGGGAATCCAAGATGGGGTGACTTGTGGGGCTCTGACCAGGTTCTGTTACCCAGAATCCTTTGCAAACCTCAAAATTTGGCTAAAAAAACACATTTTCCTCACATTTCGGTGACAGAAAGTTCTGGAATCTGAGAGGAGCCACAAATTTCCTTCCACCCAGCGTTCCCCCAAGTCTCCCGATAAAAATGATACCTCACTTGTGTGGGTAGTCCTAGCGCCCGCAACAGGAAATGTCCCAAAACACAAAGTGGGCACATCCCATTTTTTGACAGAAAACAGAGCTGTTTTTTGCAAAGTGCCTACCTGTAGATTTTGGCCTCTAGCTCAGCCGGCACCTAGGGAAACCTACCAAACCTGTGCATTTTTGAAAACTAGAGATCTAGGGGAATCCAAGATGGGGTGACTTGTGGGGCTCTGACCAGGTTCTGTTACCCAGAATCCTTTGCAAACCTCAAAATTTGGCTAAAAAAACATATTTTCCTCACATTTCGGTGACAGAAAGTTCTGGAATCTGAGAGGAGCTACGAATTTCCTTCCACCCTGCGTCCCCTCAAGTCTCCCGATAAAAATGGTACCTCACTTGTGTGGGTAGGCCTAGCGCCCGCGACAGACTATGCCCCAAAACACAACGTGAACACATCACAGAAAACAGATCTGTTTTTTGCAAAGTACCTACCTGTAGATTTTGGCCTCTAGCTCAGCCGGCACCTAGGGAAACCTACCAAACCTGTGCATTTTTCAAAACTAGAAACCTAGGGGAATCCAAGATGGGGTGACTTGTGGGGCTCTGACCAGGTTCTGTTACCCAGAATCCTTTGCAAACCTCAAAATTTGGCTAAAAAAACATATTTTCCTCACATTTCGGTGACAGAAAGTTCTGGAATCTGAGAGGAGCCACGAATTTACTTCCACCCAGCGTTCCCCCAAGTCTCCCGATAAACATGGTACCTCACTTGTGTGGGTAGGCCCAGCGCCCTCGACAGGATATGCCCCAAAACACAACATGGACACATCACAGAAAACAGAGCTGTTTTTTGCAAAGTGCCTACCTGTAGATTTTGGCCTCTAGCTCAGCCGGCACCTAGGGAAACCTACCAAACATGTGCATTTTTTAAAACTAGAGACCTAGGGGAATCCAAGTTGGGGTGACTTGTGGGGCTCTGACTAGGTTCTGTTACCCAGAATCCTTTGCAAACCTCACAATTTGGCTAAAAAAACAAATTTTCCTCACATTTCGGTGACAGAAAGTCCTGGAATCTGAGAGGAGCCACAAATTTCCTTCCACCCAGCGTTCCCCAAAGTCTCCCGATAAAAATGATACCTCACTTGTGTGGGTAGTCCTAGCGCCCGCGACAGGAAATGTCCCAAAACACAAAGTGGGCAAATCCCATTTTTTGACAGAAAACAGAGCTGTTTTTTGCAAAGTGCCTACCTGTAGATTTTGGCCTCTAGCTCAGCCGGCACCTAGGGAAACCTACCAAACCTGTGCATTTTTGAAAACTAGAGATCTAGGGGAATCCAAGATGGGGTGACTTGTGGGGCTCTGACTAGGTTCTGTTACCCAGAATCCTTTGCAAACCTCAAAATTTGGCTAAAAAAACATATTTTCCTCACATTTCGGTGACAGAAAGTTCTGGAATCTGAGAGGAGCCACAAATTTCCTTCCACCCAGCGTTCCCCCAAGTCTCCCGATAAAAATTATACCTCACTTGTGTGGGTAGGCCTAGCGGCCGCGACAGGACACAACCCAAAACACAACGTGGACACATCCCATTTTTTGAAAGAAAACAGAGCTGTTTTTTGGAAAGTGCCTACCTGTAGATTTTGGCCTCTAGCTCAGCCGGCACCTAGGGAAACCTACCAAACCTGTGCATTTTTTAAAACTAGAGACCTAGGGGAATCCAAGATGGGGTAGCTTGTGGGGCTCTGACCAGGTTCTGTTACCCAGAATCCTTTGCAAACCTCAAATTTTGGCACAAAAAACACATCTTCCTCACATTTCGGTGACAGAAAGTTCTGGAATCTGAGAGGAGCCATGAATTTCCTTCCACCCAGCGTTCCCCCAATTCTCCCGATAAAAATGATACCTCACTTTTGTGGGTAGGCCTAGCGGCCGCAACAGGAGACACCCCAAAACACAACGTGAACACATCACAGAAAACAGAGCTGTTTTTTGCAAAGTGCCTACCTGTAGATTTTGGCCTCTAGCTCAGCCGGCACCTAGGGAAACCTACCAAACCTGTGCATTTTTTTCAAAACTAGAGACCTAGGGGAATCCAAGATGGGGTGACTTGTGGGGCTCTGACCAGGTTCTGTTACCCAGAATCCTTTGCAAACCTCAAAATTTGGCTAAAAAACCACATTTTCCTCACATTTCGGTGACAGAAAGTTCTGGAATCTGAGAGGAGCCACAAATTTCCTTCCACCCAGCGTTCCCCCAAGTCTACCGATAAAAATGATACCTCACTTGTGTGGGTAGTCCTAGCGCCCGCGACAGGAAATGTCCCAAAATACAAAGTGTGCACATCCCATTTTTTGACAGAAAACAGAGCTGTTTTTTGCAAAGTTCCTGCCTGTAGATTTTGGCCTCTAGCTCAGCCGGCACCTAGGGAAACCTACCAAACCTGTGCATTTTTTAAAACTAGAGACCTAGGGGAATCCAAGATGGGGTGACTTGTGGGGCTCTGACCAGGTTCTGTTACCCACAATCCTTTGCAAACCTCAAAATCTGGCTAAAAAAACATATTTTCCTCACATTTCGGTGACAGAAAGTTCTGGAATCTGAGAAGAGCCACGAATTTCCTTCCACCCAGCGTTCCCCCAAGTCTCCCGATAAAAATGATACCTCACTTGTGTGGGTAGTCGTAGCGCCCGCGACAGGAAATGTCCCAAAATACAAAGTGGGCACATCCCATTTTTTGACAGAAAACAGAGCTGTTTTTTGCAAAGTGCCTACCTGTAGATTTTGGCCTCTAGCTCAGCCGGCACCTAGGGAAACCTACCAAACCTGTGCATTTTTTAAAACTAGAGACCTAGGGGAATCCAAGATGGGGTGACTTGTGGGGCTCTGACCAGGTTCTGTTACCCACAATCCTTTGCAAACCTCAAAATCTGGCTAAAAAAACATATTTTCCTCACATTTCGGTGACAAAAAGTTCTGGAATCCGAGAGGAGCCACAAATTTCCTTCCACCCAGCGTTTCTCCAAGTCTCCCGATAAAAATGGTACCTCACTTGTGTGGGTAGGCCTAGCGCCCGCGACAGGATATGCCCCAAAACACAACGTGGACACATCACAGAAAACAGAGCTTTTTTTTGCAAAGTGCCTACCTGTAGATTTTGGCCTCTATCTCAGCCGGCACCTAGGGAAACCTACCCAACCTGTGCATTTTTGAAAACCAGAGACCTAGGGGAATCCAAGATGGGGTGACTTGTGGGGCTCTGACCAGGTTCTGTTACCCAGAATCCTGTGCAAACCTCAAAATTTCGCTAAAAAAAAACATTTTCCTCACATTTCGGTGACAGAAAGTTCTGGAATCTGAGAGGAGCCACAAATTTCCTTCCACCCAGCGTTCCCCCATGTCTCCCGATAAAAATGATACCTCACTTGTGTGGGTAGTCCTAGCGCCCGCAACAGGAAATATCCCAAAACACAAAGTGGGCACATCCCATTTTTTGACAGAAAACAGAGCTGTTTTTTGCAAAGTGCCTACCTGTAGATTTTGGCCTCTAGCTCAGCCGGCACCTAGGGAAACCTACCAAACCTGTGCATTTGTGAAAACTAGAGACCTAGGGGAATCCAAGATGGGGTGACTTGTGGGGCTCTGACCAGGTTCTGTTACCCAGAATCCTTTGCCAACCTCAAAATTTGGCAAAAAAAACATATTTTCCTCACATTTCGGTGACAGAAAGTTCTAGAATCTGGGAGGAGCCACGAATTTCCTTCCACCCTGCGTTCCCTCAAGTCTCCCGATAAAAATGGTACCTCACTTGTGTGGGTAGGCCTAGCGCCCCCGACAGGCTATGCCCCAAAACACAACGTGAACACATCACAGAAAACAGAGCTGTTTTTTGCAAAGTGCCTACCTGTAGATTTTTGCCTCTAGCTCAGCTGGCACCTAGGGAAACCTACCAAACCTCTGCATTTTTCAAAACTAGAGACCTAGGGGAATCCAAGATGGGGTGACTTGTGGGGCTCCGACCAGGTTCTGTTACCCAGAATCCTTTGCAAACCTCACAATTTGGCTAAAAAAACATATTTTCCTCACATTTCGGTGACAGAAAGTTCTGGAATCTGAGAGGAGCCACGAATTTCCTTCCACCCAGCGTTCCCCCAAGTCTCCCGATAAAAATGGTACCTCACTTGTGTGGGTAGGCCTAGCGCCCGCGACAGGATATGCCCCAAAACACAACGTGGACACATCACAGAAAACAGAGCTGTTTTTTGCAAAGTACCTACCTGTAGATTTTGGCCTCTAGCTCAGCCGGCACCTAGGGAAACCTACCAAACCTGTGCATTTTTGAAAACCAGAGACCTAGGGGAATCCAAGATGGGGTGACTTGTGGGGCTCTGACCAGGTTCTGTTACCCAGAATCCTTTGCAAACCTCAAAATTTGGCTAAAAAAACACATTTTCCTCACATTTCGGTGACAGAAAGTTCTGGAATCTGAGAGGAGCCACAAATTTCCTTCCACCCAGCGTTCCCCCAAGTCTCCCGATAAAAATGATACCTCACTTGTGTGGGTAGTCCTAGCGCCCGCAACAGGAAATGTCCCAAAACACAAAGTGGGCACATCCCATTTTTTGACAGAAAACAGAGCTGTTTTTTGCAAAGTGCCTACCTGTAGATTTTGGCCTCTAGCTCAGCCGGCACCTAGGGAAACCTACCATACCTGTGCATTTTTGAAAACTAGAGATCTAGGGGAATCCAAGATGGGGTGACTTGTGGGGCTCTGACCAGGTTCTGTTACCCAGAATCCTTTGCAAACCTCAAAATTTGGCTAAAAAAACATATTTTCCTCACATTTCGGTGACAGAAAGTTCTGGAATCTGAGAGGAGCTACGAATTTCCTTCCACCCTGCGTCCCCTCAAGTCTCCCGATAAAAATGGTACCTCACTTGTGTGGGTAGGCCTAGCGCCCGCGACAGACTATGCCCCAAAACACAACGTGAACACATCACAGAAAACAGATCTGTTTTTTGCAAAGTACCTACCTGTAGATTTTGGCCTCTAGCTCAGCCGGCACCTAGGGAAACCTACCAAACCTGTGCATTTTTCAAAACTAGAAACCTAGGGGAATCCAAGATGGGGTGACTTGTGGGGCTCTGACCAGGTTCTGTTACCCAGAATCCTTTGCAAACCTCAAAATTTGGCTAAAAAAACATATTTTCCTCACATTTCGGTGACAGAAAGTTCTGGAATCTGAGAGGAGCCACGAATTTACTTCCACCCAGCGTTCCCCCAAGTCTCCCGATAAACATGGTACCTCACTTGTGTGGGTAGGCCCAGCGCCCTCGACAGGATATGCCCCAAAACACAACATGGACACATCACAGAAAACAGAGCTGTTTTTTGCAAAGTGCCTACCTGTAGATTTTGGCCTCTAGCTCAGCCGGCACCTAGGGAAACCTACCAAACATGTGCATTTTTTAAAACTAGAGACCTAGGGGAATCCAAGTTGGGGTGACTTGTGGGGCTCTGACTAGGTTCTGTTACCCAGAATCCTTTGCAAACCTCACAATTTGGCTAAAAAAACAAATTTTCCTCACATTTCGGTGACAGAAAGTCCTGGAATCTGAGAGGAGCCACAAATTTCCTTCCACCCAGCGTTCCCCAAAGTCTCCCGATAAAAATGATACCTCACTTGTGTGGGTAGTCCTAGCGCCCGCGACAGGAAATGTCCCAAAACACAAAGTGGGCAAATCCCATTTTTTGACAGAAAACAGAGCTGTTTTTTGCAAAGTGCCTACCTGTAGATTTTGGCCTCTAGCTCAGCCGGCACCTAGGGAAACCTACCAAACCTGTGCATTTTTGAAAACTAGAGATCTAGGGGAATCCAAGATGGGGTGACTTGTGGGGCTCTGACTAGGTTCTGTTACCCAGAATCCTTTGCAAACCTCAAAATTTGGCTAAAAAAACATATTTTCCTCACATTTCGGTGACAGAAAGTTCTGGAATCTGAGAGGAGCCACAAATTTCCTTCCACCCAGCGTTCCCCCAAGTCTCCCGATAAAAATTATACCTCACTTGTGTGGGTAGGCCTAGCGGCCGCGACAGGACACAACCCAAAACACAACGTGGACACATCCCATTTTTTGAAAGAAAACAGAGCTGTTTTTTGGAAAGTGCCTACCTGTAGATTTTGGCCTCTAGCTCAGCCGGCACCTAGGGAAACCTACCAAACCTGTGCATTTTTTAAAACTAGAGACCTAGGGGAATCCAAGATGGGGTAGCTTGTGGGGCTCTGACCAGGTTCTGTTACCCAGAATCCTTTGCAAACCTCAAATTTTGGCACAAAAAACACATCTTCCTCACATTTCGGTGACAGAAAGTTCTGGAATCTGAGAGGAGCCATGAATTTCCTTCCACCCAGCGTTCCCCCAATTCTCCCGATAAAAATGATACCTCACTTTTGTGGGTAGGCCTAGCGGCCGCAACAGGAGACACCCCAAAACACAACGTGAACACATCACAGAAAACAGAGCTGTTTTTTGCAAAGTGCCTACCTGTAGATTTTGGCCTCTAGCTCAGCCGGCACCTAGGGAAACCTACCAAACCTGTGCATTTTTTTCAAAACTAGAGACCTAGGGGAATCCAAGATGGGGTGACTTGTGGGGCTCTGACCAGGTTCTGTTACCCAGAATCCTTTGCAAACCTCAAAATTTGGCTAAAAAACCACATTTTCCTCACATTTCGGTGACAGAAAGTTCTGGAATCTGAGAGGAGCCACAAATTTCCTTCCACCCAGCGTTCCCCCAAGTCTACCGATAAAAATGATACCTCACTTGTGTGGGTAGTCCTAGCGCCCGCGACAGGAAATGTCCCAAAATACAAAGTGGGCACATCCCATTTTTTGACAGAAAACAGAGCTGTTTTTTGCAAAGTTCCTGCCTGTAGATTTTGGCCTCTAGCTCAGCCGGCACCTAGGGAAACCTACCAAACCTGTGCATTTTTTAAAACTAGAGACCTAGGGGAATCCAAGATGGGGTGACTTGTGGGGCTCTGACCAGGTTCTGTTACCCACAATCCTTTGCAAACCTCAAAATCTGGCTAAAAAAACATATTTTCCTCACATTTCGGTGACAGAAAGTTCTGGAATCTGAGAAGAGCCACGAATTTCCTTCCACCCAGCGTTCCCCCAAGTCTCCCGATAAAAATGATACCTCACTTGTGTGGGTAGTCGTAGCGCCCGCGACAGGAAATGTCCCAAAATACAAAGTGGGCACATCCCATTTTTTGACAGAAAACAGAGCTGTTTTTTGCAAAGTGCCTACCTGTAGATTTTGGCCTCTAGCTCAGCCGGCACCTAGGGAAACCTACCAAACCTGTGCATTTGTGAAAACTAGAGACCTAGGGGAATCCGAGATGGGGTGACTTGTGGGGCTCTGTCCAGGTTCTGTTACCCAGAATCCTTTGGAAACCTCAAAATTTGGCTAAAAAAATATATTTTCGTCACATTTCGGTGACAGAAAGTTCTTGAATCTGGGAGGAGCCACGAATTTCCTTCCACCCTGCGTTCCCTCAAGTCTCCTGATAAAAATGGTACCTCACTTGTGTGGGTAGGCCTAGCGCCCGCGACAGGCTGTGCCCCAAAACACAACGTGAACACATCACAGAAAACAGAGCTGTTTTTTGCAAAGTGCCTACCTGTAGATTTTGGCCTCTAGCTCAGCCGGCACCTAGGGAAACCTACCAAACCTGTGCATTTTTTAAAACTAGAGACCTAGGGGAATCCAAGATGGGGTGACTTGTGGGGCTCTGACCAGGTTCTGTTACCCAGAATCCTTTGCAAACCTCAAAATTTGGCTAAAAAAACACATTTTCCTCACATTTCGGTGACAGAAAGTTCTGGAATCTGAGAGGAGCCACAAATTTCCTTCCACCCAGCGTTCCCCCAAGTCTACCGATAAAAATGATACCTCACTTGTGTGGGTAGTCCTAGCGCCTGCGACAGGAAATGTCCCAAAATACAAAGTGGGCACATCCCATTTTTTTACAGAAAACAGAGCTGTTTTTTGCAAAGTTCCTGCCTGTAGATTTTGGCCTCTAGCTCAGCCGGCACCTAGGGAAACCTACCAAACCTGTGCATTTTTTAAAACTAGAGACCTAGGGGAATCCAAGATGGGGTGACTTGTGGGGCTCTGACCAGGTTCTGTTACCCACAATCCTTTGCAAACCTCAAAATCTGGCTAAAAAAACATATTTTCCTCACATTTCGGTGACAAAAAGTTCTGGAATCTGAGAGGAGCCACAAATATCCTTCCACCCAGCGTTTCCCCAAGTCTCCCGATAAAAATGGTACCTCACTTGTGTGGGTAGGCCTAGCGCCCGCGACAGGGTATGCCCCAAAACACAACGTGGACACATCACAGAAAACAGAGCTGTTTTTTGCAAAGTGCCTACCTGTAGATTTTGGCCTCTATCTCAGCCGGCACCTAGGGAAACCTACCAAACCTGTGTATTTTTGAAAATCAGAGACCTAGGGGAATCCAAGATGGGGTGACTTGTGGGGCTCTGACCAGGTTCTGTTACCCAGAATCCTTTGCAAACCTCAAAATTTGGCTAAAAAAACAAATTTTCCTCACATTTCGGTGACAGAAAGTTCTTGAATCTGGGAGGAGCCACAAATTTCCTTCCACCCAGCGTTCCCCCAAGTCTCCCGATAAAAATGATACCTCACTTGTGTGGGTAATCCTAGCGCCCGCAACAGGAAATATCCCAAAACACAACGTGGGCACATCCCATTTTTTGACAGAAAACAGAGCTGTTTTTTGCAAAGTGCCTACCTGTAGATTTTGGCCTCTAGCTCAGCCGGCACCTAGGGAAACCTACCAAACCTGTGCATTTGTGAAAACTAGAGACCTAGGGGAATCCAAGATGGGGTGACTTGTGGGGCTCTGACCAGGTTCTGTTACCCAGAATCCTTTGCAAACCTCAAAATTTGGCTAAAAAAACACATTTTCCTCACATTTCGGTGACAGAAAGTTCTGGAATCTGAGAGGAGCCCCAAATTTCCTTCCACCCAGCGTTCCCCCAAGTCTACCGAAAAAAATGGTACCTCACTTGTGTGGGTAGGCCTAGCGCCCGTGACAGGATATGCCCCAAAACACAACGTGGACACATCACAGAAAACAGAGCTGTTTTTTGCAAAGTGCCTACCTGTAGATTTTGGCCTCTATCTCAGCCGGCACCTAGGGAAACCTACCAAACCTGTGTATTTTTGAAAATCAGAGACCTAGGGGAATCCAAGATGGGGTGACTTGTGGGGCTCTGACCAGGTTCTGTTACCCAGAATCCTTTGCAAACCTCAAAATTTGGCTAAAAAAACACATTTTCCTCACATTTCGGTGACAGAAAGTTCTGGAATCTGAGAGGAGCCACAAATTTCCTTCCACCCAGCGTTTCCCCAAGTCTCCCGATAAAAATGGTACCTCACTTGTGTGGGTAGGCCTAGCGCCCGCGACAGGATATGCCCCAAAACACAACGTGGACACATCACAGAAAACAGAGCTGTTTTTTGCAAAGTGCCTACCTGTAGATTTTGGCCTCTATCTCAGCCGGCACCTAGGGAAACCTACCAAACCTGTGTATTTTTGAAAATCAGAGACCTAGGGGAATCCAAGATGGGGTGACTTGTGGGGCTCTGACCAGGTTCTGTTACCCAGAATCCTTTGCAAACCTCAAAATTTGGCTAAAAAAACACATTTTCCTCACATTTCGGTGACAGAAAGTTCTGGAATCTGAGAGGAGCCACAAATTTCCTTCCACCCAGCGTTCCCCCAAGTCTACCGATAAAAATGATACCTCACTTGTGTGGGTAGTCGTAGCGCCCGCGACAGGAAATGTCCCAAAATACAAAGTGGGCACATCCCATTTTTTGACAGAAAACAGAGCTGTTTTTTGCAAAGTGCCTACCTGTAGATTTTGGCCTCTAGCTCAGCCGGCACCTAGGGAAACCTACCAAACCTGTGCATTTGTGAAAACTAGAGACCTAGGGGAATCCGAGATGGGGTGACTTGTGGGGCTCTGTCCAGGTTCTGTTACCCAGAATCCTTTGGAAACCTCAAAATCTGGCTAAAAAAACATATTTTCCTCACATTTCGGTGACAAAAAGTTCTGGAATCTGAGAGGAGCCACAAATATCCTTCCACCCAGCGTTTCCCCAAGTCTCCCGATAAAAATGGTACCTCACTTGTGTGGGTAGGCCTAGCGCCCGCGACAGGATATGCCCCAAAACACAACGTGGACACATCACAGAAAACAGAGCTGTTTTTTGCAAAGTGCCTACCTGTAGATTTTGGCCTCTATCTCAGCCGGCACCTAGGGAAACCTACCAAACCTGTGTATTTTTGAAAATCAGAGACCTAGGGGAATCCAAGATGGGGTGACTTGTGGGGCTCTGACCAGGTTCTGTTACCCAGAATCCTTTGCAAACCTCAAAATTTGGCTAAAAAAACACATTTTCCTCACATTTCGGTGACAGAAAGTTCTGGAATCTGAGAGGAGCCACAAATTTCCTTCCACCCAGCGTTCCCCCAAGTCTACTGATAAAAATGATACCTCACTTGTGTGGGTAGTCGTAGCGCCCGCGACAGGAAATGTCCCAAAATACAAAGTGGGCACATCCCATTTTTTGACAGAAAACAGAGCTGTTTTTTGCAAAGTGCCTACCTGTAGATTTTGGCCTCTAGCTCAGCCGGCACCTAGGGAAACCTACCAAACCTGTGCATTTGTGAAAACTAGAGACCTAGGGGAATCCGAGATGGGGTGACTTGTGGGGCTCTGTCCAGGTTCTGTTACCCAGAATCCTTTGGAAACCTCAAAATTTGGCTAAAAAAATATATTTTCCTCACATTTCGGTGACAGAAAGTTCTTGAATCTGGGAGGAGCCACGAATTTCCTTCCACCCTGCGTTCCCTCAAGTCTCCCGATAAAAATGGTACCTCACTTGTGTGGGTAGGCCTAGCGCCCGCGACAGGCTGTGCCCCAAAACACAACGTGAACACATCACAGAAAACAGAGCTGTTTTTTGCAAAGTGCCTACCTGTAGATTTTGGCCTCTCGCTCAGCCGGCACCTAGGGAAACCTACCAAACCTGTGCATTTTTTAAAACTAGAGACCTAGGGGAATCCAAGATGGGGTGACTTGTGGGGCTCTGACCAGGTTCTGTTACCCAGAATCCTTTGCAAACCTCAAAATTTGGCTAAAAAAACACATTTTCCTCACATTTCGGTGACAGAAAGTTCTGGAATCTGAGAGGAGCCACAAATTTCCTTCCACCCAGCGTTCCCCCAAGTCTACCGATAAAAATGGTACCTCACTTGTGTGGGTAGGCCTAGCGCCCGCGACAGGATATGCCCCAAAATACAAAGTGGGCACATCCCATTTTTTGACAGAAAACAGAGCTGTTTTTTGCAAAGTTCCTGCCTGTAGATTTTGGCCTCTAGCTCAGCCGGCACCTAGGGAAACCTACCAAACCTGTGCATTTTTTAAAACTAGAGACCTAGGGGAATCCAAGATGGGGTGACTTGTGGGGCTCTGACCAGGTTCTGTTACCCACAATCCTTTGCAAACCTCAAAATCTGGCTAAAAAAACATATTTTCCTCACATTTCGGTGACAAAAAGTTCTGGAATCTGAGAGGAGCCACAAATATCCTTCCACCCAGCGTTTCCCCAAGTCTCCCGATAAAAATGGTACCTCACTTGTGTGGGTAGGCCTAGCGCCCGCGACAGGATATGCCCCAAAACACAACGTGGACACATCACAGAAAACAGAGCTGTTTTTTGCAAAGTGCCTACCTGTAGATTTTGGCCTCTATCTCAGCCGGCACCTAGGGAAACCTACCAAACCTGTGTATTTTTGAAAATCAGAGACCTAGGGGAATCCAAGATGGGGTGACTTGTGGGGCTCTGACCAGGTTCTGTTACCCAGAATCCTTTGCAAACCTCAAAATTTGGCTAAAAAAACACATTTTCCTCACATTTCGGTGACAGAAAGTTCTGGAATCTGAGAGGAGCCACAAATTTCCTTCCACCCAGCGTTCCCCCAAGTCTCCCGATAAAAATGATACCTCACTTGTGTGGGTAATCCTAGCGCCCGCAACAGGAAATATCCCAAAACACAAAGTGGGCACATCCCATTTTTTGACAGAAAACAGAGCTGTTTTTTGCAAAGTGCCTACCTGTAGATTTTGGCCTCTAGCTCAGCCGGCACCTAGGGAAACCTACCAAACCTGTGCATTTGTGAAAACTAGAGACCTAGGGGAATCCAAGATGGGGTGACTTGTGGGGCTCTGACCAGGTTCTGTTACCCAGAATCCTTTGCAAACCTCAAAATTTGGCTAAAAAAACACATTTTCCTCACATTTCGGTGACAGAAAGTTCTGGAATCTGAGAGGAGCCCCAAATTTCCTTCCACCCAGCGTTCCCCCAAGTCTACCGAAAAAAATGGTACCTCACTTGTGTGGGTAGGCCTAGCGCCCGTGACAGGATATGCCCCAAAACACAACGTGGACACATCACAGAAAACAGAGCTGTTTTTTGCAAAGTGCCTACCTGTAGATTTTGGCCTCTATCTCAGCCGGCACCTAGGGAAACCTACCAAACCTGTGTATTTTTGAAAATCAGAGACCTAGGGGAATCCAAGATGGGGTGACTTGTGGGGCTCTGACCAGGTTCTGTTACCCAGAATCCTTTGCAAACCTCAAAATTTGGCTAAAAAAACACATTTTCCTCACATTTCGGTGACAGAAAGTTCTGGAATCTGAGAGGAGCCACAAATTTCCTTCCACCCAGCGTTCCCCCAAGTCTACCGATAAAAATGATACCTCACTTGTGTGGGTAGTCGTAGCGCCCGCGACAGGAAATGTCCCAAAATACAAAGTGGGCACATCCCATTTTTTGACAGAAAACAGAGCTGTTTTTTGCAAAGTGCCTACCTGTAGATTTTGGCCTCTAGCTCAGCCGGCACCTAGGGAAACCTACCAAACCTGTGCATTTGTGAAAACTAGAGACCTAGGGGAATCCAAGATGGGGTGACTTGTGGGGCTCTGACCAGGTTCTGTTACCCAGAATCCTTTGCAAACCTCAAAATTTGGCTAAAAAAATATATTTTCCTCACATTTCGGTGACAGAAAGTTCTGGAATCTGGGAGGAGCCACGAATTTCCTTCCACCCTGCGTTCCCTCAAGTCTCCCGATAAAAATGGTACCTCACTTGTGTGGGTAGGCCTAGCGCCCGCGACAGGCTATGCCCCAAAACACAACGTGAACACATCACAGAAAACAGAGCTGTTTTTTGCAAAGTGCCTACCTGTAGATTTTGGCCTCTAGCTCAGCCGGCACCTAGGGAAACCTACCAACCCTGTGCATTTTTCAAAACTAGAGACCTAGGGGAATCCAAGATGGGGTGACTTGTGGGGCTCTGACCAGGTTCTGTTAACCAGAATCCTTTGCAAACCTCACAATTTGGATAAAAAAACATATTTTCCTCACATTTCGGTGACAGAAAGTTCTGGAATCTGAGAGGAGCCACAAATTTCCTTCCACCCAGCGTTCCCCCAAGTCTCCCGATAAAAATGATACCTCACTTGTGTGGGTAGTCCTAGCGCCCGCAACAGGAAATGTCCCAAAACACAAAGTGGGCACATCCCATTTTTTGACAGAAAACAGAGCTGTTTTTTGCAAAGTGCCTACCTGTAGATTTTGGCCTCTAGCTCAGCCGGCACCTAGGGAAACCTACCAAACCTGTGCATTTTTGAAAACTAGAGATCTAGGGGAATCCAAGATGGGGTGACTTGTGGGGCTCTGACCAGGTTCTGTTACCCAGAATCCTTTGCAAACCTCAAAATTTGGCTAAAAAAACATATTTTCCTCACATTTCGGTGACAGAAAGTTCTGGAATCTGAGAGGAGCTACGAATTTCCTTCCACCCTGCGTCCCCTCAAGTCTCCCGATAAAAATGGTACCTCACTTGTGTGGGTAGGCCTAGCGCCGGCGACAGACTATGCCCCAAAACACAACGTGAACACATCACAGAAAACAGAGCTGTTTTTTGCAAAGTACCTACCTGTAGATTTTGGCCTCTAGCTCAGCCGGCACCTAGGGAAACCTACCAAACCTGTGCATTTTTCAAAACTAGAAACCTAGGGGAATCCAAGATGGGGTGACTTGTGGGGCTCTGACCAGGTTCTGTTACCCAGAATCCTTTGCAAACCTCAAAATTTGGCTAAAAAAACATATTTTCCTCACATTTCGGTGACAGAAAGTTCTGGAATCTGAGAGGAGCCACGAATTTACTTCCACCCAGCGTTCCCCCAAGTCTCCCGATAAAAATGGTACCTCACTTGTGTGGGTAGGCCCAGCGCCCTCGACAGGATATGCCCCAAAACACAACATGGACACATCACAGAAAACAGAGCTGTTTTTTGCAAAGTGCCTACCTGTAGATTTTGGCCTCTAGCTCAGCCGGCACCTAGGGAAACCTACCAAACATGTGCATTTTTTAAAACTAGAGACCTAGGGGAATCCAAGTTGGGGTGACTTGTGGGGCTCTGACCAGGTTCTGTTACCCAGAATCCTTTGCAAACCTCACAATTTGGCTAAAAAAACAAATTTTCCTCACATTTCGGTGACAGAAAGTCCTGGAATCTGAGAGGAGCCACAAATTTCCTTCCACCCAGCGTTCCCCAAAGTCTCCCAATAAAAATGATACCTCACTTGTGTGGGTAGTCCTAGCGCCCGCGACAGGAAATGTCCCAAAACACAAAGTGGGCAAATCCCATTTTTTGACAGAAAACAGAGCTGTTTTTTGCAAAGTGCCTACCTGTAGATTTTGGCCTCTAGCTCAGCCGGCACCTAGGGAAACCTACCAAACCTGTGCATTTTTGAAAACTAGAGATCTAGGGGAATCCAAGATGGGGTGACTTGTGGGGCTCTGACTAGGTTCTGTTACCCAGAATCCTTTGCAAACCTCAAAATTTGGCTAAAAAAACATATTTTCCTCACATTTCGGAGACAGAAAGTTCTGGAATCTGAGAGGAGCCACAAATTTCCTTCCACCCAGCGTTCCCCCAAGTCTCCCGATAAAAATTATACCTCACTTGTGTGGGTAGGCCTAGCGGCCGCGACAGGACGCACCCCAAAACACAACGTGGACACATCCCATTTTTTGAAAGAAAACAGAGCTGTTTTTTGGAAAGTGCCTACCTGTAGATTTTGGCCTCTAGCTCAGCCGGCACCTAGGGAAACCTACCAAACCTGTGCATTTTTTAAAACTAGAGACCTAGGGGAATCCAAGATGGGGTAGCTTGTGGGGCTCTGACCAGGTTCTGTTACCCAGAATCCTTTGCAAACCTCAGATTTTGGCACAAAAAACACATCTTCCTCACATTTCGGTGACAGAATGTTCTGGAATCTGAGAGGAGCCATGAATTTCCTTCCACCCAGTGTTCCCCCAATTCTCCCGATAAAAATGATACCTCACTTGTGTGGGTAGGCCTAGCGGCCGCAACAGGAGACACCCCAAAACACAACGTGAACACATCACAGAAAACAGAGCTGTTTTTTGCAAAGTGCCTACCTGTAGATTTTGGCCTCTATCTCAGCCGGCACCTAGGGAAACCTACCAAACCTGTGTATTTTTGAAAATCAGAGACCTAGGGGAATCCAAGATGGGGTGACTTGTGGGGCTCTGACCAGGTTCTGTTTCCCAGAATCCTTTGCAAACCTCAAAATTTGGCTAAAAAAACACATTTTCCTCACATTTCGGTGACAGAAAGTTCTGGAATCTGAGAGGAGCCACAAATTTCCTTCCACCCAGCGTTCCCCCAAGTCTACCGATAAAAATGATACCTCACTTGTGTGGGTAGTCGTAGCGCCCGCGACAGGAAATGTCCCAAAATACAAAGTGGGCACATCCCATTTTTTGACAGAAAACAGAGCTGTTTTTTGCAAAGTGCCTACCTGTAGATTTTGGCCTCTAGCTCAGCCGGCACCTAGGGAAACCTACCAAACCTGTGCATTTGTGAAAACTAGAGACCTAGGGGAATCCAAGATGGGGTGACTTGTGGGGCTCTGACCAGGTTCTGTTACCCAGAATCCTTTGCAAACCTCAAAATTTGGCTAAAAAAATATATTTTCCTCACATTTCGGTGACAGAAAGTTCTGGAATCTGGGAGGAGCCACGAATTTCCTTCCACCCTGCGTTCCCTCAAGTCTCCCGATAAAAATGGTACCTCACTTGTGTGGGTAGGCCTAGCGCCCGCGACAGGCTATGCCCCAAAACACAACGTGAACACATCACAGAAAACAGAGCTGTTTTTTGCAAAGTGCCTACCTGTAGATTTTGGCCTCTAGCTCAGCCGGCACCTAGGGAAACCTACCAAACCTGTGCATTTTTCAAAACTAGAGACCTAGGGGAATCCAAGATGGGGTGACTTGTGGGGCTCTGACCAGGTTCTGTTACCCACAATCCTTTGCAAACCTCAAAATCTGGCTAAAAAAACATATTTTCCTCACATTTCGGTGACAAAAAGTTCTGGAATCTGAGAGGAGCCACAAATATCCTTCCACCCAGCGTTTCCCCAAGTCTCCCGATAAAAATGGTACCTCACTTGTGTGGGTAGGCCTAGCGCCCGCGACAGGATATGCCCCAAAACACAACGTGGACACATCACAGAAAACAGAGCTGTTTTTTGCAAAGTGCCTACCTGTAGATTTTGGCCTCTATCTCAGCCGGCACCTAGGGAAACCTACCAAACCTGTGTATTTTTGAAAATCAGAGACCTAGGGGAATCCAAGATGGGGTGACTTGTGGGGCTCTGACCAGGTTCTGTTACCCAGAATCCTTTGCAAACCTCAAAATTTGGCTAAAAAAACAAATTTTCCTCACATTTCGGTGACAGAAAGTTCTTGAATCTGGGAGGAGCCACAAATTTCCTTCCACCCAGCGTTCCCCCAAGTCTCCCGATAAAAATGATACCTCACTTGTGTGGGTAATCCTAGCGCCCGCAACAGGAAATATCCCAAAACACAACGTGGGCACATCCCATTTTTTGACAGAAAACAGAGCTGTTTTTTGCAAAGTGCCTACCTGTAGATTTTGGCCTCTAGCTCAGCCGGCACCTAGGGAAACCTACCAAACCTGTGCATTTGTGAAAACTAGAGACCTAGGGGAATCCAAGATGGGGTGACTTGTGGGGCTCTGACCAGGTTCTGTTACCCAGAATCCTTTGCAAACCTCAAAATTTGGCTAAAAAAACACATTTTCCTCACATTTCGGTGACAGAAAGTTCTGGAATCTGAGAGGAGCCCCAAATTTCCTTCCACCCAGCGTTCCCCCAAGTCTACCGAAAAAAATGGTACCTCACTTGTGTGGGTAGGCCTAGCGCCCGTGACAGGATATGCCCCAAAACACAACGTGGACACATCACAGAAAACAGAGCTGTTTTTTGCAAAGTGCCTACCTGTAGATTTTGGCCTCTATCTCAGCCGGCACCTAGGGAAACCTACCAAACCTGTGTATTTTTGAAAATCAGAGACCTAGGGGAATCCAAGATGGGGTGACTTGTGGGGCTCTGACCAGGTTCTGTTACCCAGAATCCTTTGCAAACCTCAAAATTTGGCTAAAAAAACACATTTTCCTCACATTTCGGTGACAGAAAGTTCTGGAATCTGAGAGGAGCCACAAATTTCCTTCCACCCAGCGTTTCCCCAAGTCTCCCGATAAAAATGGTACCTCACTTGTGTGGGTAGGCCTAGCGCCCGCGACAGGATATGCCCCAAAACACAACGTGGACACATCACAGAAAACAGAGCTGTTTTTTGCAAAGTGCCTACCTGTAGATTTTGGCCTCTATCTCAGCCGGCACCTAGGGAAACCTACCAAACCTGTGTATTTTTGAAAATCAGAGACCTAGGGGAATCCAAGATGGGGTGACTTGTGGGGCTCTGACCAGGTTCTGTTACCCAGAATCCTTTGCAAACCTCAAAATTTGGCTAAAAAAACACATTTTCCTCACATTTCGGTGACAGAAAGTTCTGGAATCTGAGAGGAGCCACAAATTTCCTTCCACCCAGCGTTCCCCCAAGTCTACCGATAAAAATGATACCTCACTTGTGTGGGTAGTCGTAGCGCCCGCGACAGGAAATGTCCCAAAATACAAAGTGGGCACATCCCATTTTTTGACAGAAAACAGAGCTGTTTTTTGCAAAGTGCCTACCTGTAGATTTTGGCCTCTAGCTCAGCCGGCACCTAGGGAAACCTACCAAACCTGTGCATTTTTCAAAACTAGAGACCTAGGGGAATCCAAGATGGGGTGACTTGTGGGGCTCTGACCAGGTTCTGTTACCCACAATCCTTTGCAAACCTCAAAATCTGGCTAAAAAAACATATTTTCCTCACATTTCGGTGACAAAAAGTTCTGGAATCTGAGAGGAGCCACAAATATCCTTCCACCCAGCGTTTCCCCAAGTCTCCGGAAAAAAATGGTACCTCACTTGTGTGGGTAGGCCTAGCGCCCGCGACAGGATATGCCCCAAAACACAACGTGGACACATCACAGAAAACAGAGCTGTTTTTTGCAAAGTGCCTACCTGTAGATTTTGGCCTCTATCTCAGCCGGCACCTAGGGAAACCTACCAAACCTGTGTATTTTTGAAAATCAGAGACCTAGGGGAATCCAAGATGGGGTGACTTGTGGGGCTCTGACCAGGTTCTGTTACCCAGAATCCTTTGCAAACCTCAAAATTTGGCTAAAAAAACAAATTTTCCTCACATTTCGGTGACAGAAAGTTCTTGAATCTGGGAGGAGCCACAAATTTCCTTCCACCCAGCGTTCCCCCAAGTCTCCCGATAAAAATGATACCTCACTTGTGTGGGTAATCCTAGCGCCCGCAACAGGAAATATCCCAAAACACAACGTGGGCACATCCCATTTTTTGACAGAAAACAGAGCTGTTTTTTGCAAAGTGCCTACCTGTAGATTTTGGCCTCTAGCTCAGCCGGCACCTAGGGAAACCTACCAAACCTGTGCATTTGTGAAAACTAGAGACCTAGGGGAATCCAAGATGGGGTGACTTGTGGGGCTCTGACCAGGTTCTGTTACCCAGAATCCTTTGCAAACCTCAAAATTTGGCTAAAAAAACACATTTTCCTCACATTTCGGTGACAGAAAGTTCTGGAATCTGAGAGGAGCCCCAAATTTCCTTCCACCCAGCGTTCCCCCAAGTCTACCGAAAAAAATGGTACCTCACTTGTGTGGGTAGGCCTAGCGCCCGTGACAGGATATGCCCCAAAACACAACGTGGACACATCACAGAAAACAGAGCTGTTTTTTGCAAAGTGCCTACCTGTAGATTTTGGCCTCTATCTCAGCCGGCACCTAGGGAAACCTACCAAACCTGTGTATTTTTGAAAATCAGAGACCTAGGGGAATCCAAGATGGGGTGACTTGTGGGGCTCTGACCAGGTTCTGTTACCCAGAATCCTTTGCAAACCTCAAAATTTGGCTAAAAAAACACATTTTCCTCACATTTCGGTGACAGAAAGTTCTGGAATCTGAGAGGAGCCACAAATTTCCTTCCACCCAGCGTTTCCCCAAGTCTCCCGATAAAAATGGTACCTCACTTGTGTGGGTAGGCCTAGCGCCCGCGACAGGATATGCCCCAAAACACAACGTGGACACATCACAGAAAACAGAGCTGTTTTTTGCAAAGTGCCTACCTGTAGATTTTGGCCTCTATCTCAGCCGGCACCTAGGGAAACCTACCAAACCTGTGTATTTTTGAAAATCAGAGACCTAGGGGAATCCAAGATGGGGTGACTTGTGGGGCTCTGACCAGGTTCTGTTACCCAGAATCCTTTGCAAACCTCAAAATTTGGCTAAAAAAACACATTTTCCTCACATTTCGGTGACAGAAAGTTCTGGAATCTGAGAGGAGCCACAAATTTCCTTCCACCCAGCGTTCCCCCAAGTCTACCGATAAAAATGATACCTCACTTGTGTGGGTAGTCGTAGCGCCCGCGACAGGAAATGTCCCAAAATACAAAGTGGGCACATCCCATTTTTTGACAGAAAACAGAGCTGTTTTTTGCAAAGTGCCTACCTGTAGATTTTGGCCTCTAGCTCAGCCGGCACCTAGGGAAACCTACCAAACCTGTGCATTTGTGAAAACTAGAGACCTAGGGGAATCCGAGATGGGGTGACTTGTGGGGCTCTGTCCAGGTTCTGTTACCTAGAATCCTTTGGAAACCTCAAAATCTGGCTAAAAAAACATATTTTCCTCACATTTCGGTGACAAAAAGTTCTGGAATCTGAGAGGAGCCACAAATATCCTTCCACCCAGCGTTTCCCCAAGTCTCCCGATAAAAATGGTACCTCACTTGTGTGGGTAGGCCTAGCGCCCGCGACAGGATATGCCCCAAAACACAACGTGGACACATCACAGAAAACAGAGCTGTTTTTTGCAAAGTGCCTACCTGTAGATTTTGGCCTCTATCTCAGCCGGCACCTAGGGAAACCTACCAAACCTGTGTATTTTTGAAAATCAGAGACCTAGGGGAATCCAAGATGGGGTGACTTGTGGGGCTCTGACCAGGTTCTGTTACCCAGAATCCTTTGCAAACCTCAAAATTTGGCTAAAAAAACACATTTTCCTCACATTTCGGTGACAGAAAGTTCTGGAATCTGAGAGGAGCCACAAATTTCCTTCCACCCAGCGTTCCCCCAAGTCTACCGATAAAAATGATACCTCACTTGTGTGGGTAGTCGTAGCGCCCGCGACAGGAAATGTCCCAAAATACAAAGTGGGCACATCCCATTTTTTGACAGAAAACAGAGCTGTTTTTTGCAAAGTGCCTACCTGTAGATTTTGGCCTCTAGCTCAGCCGGCACCTAGGGAAACCTACCAAACCTGTGCATTTGTGAAAACTAGAGACCTAGGGGAATCCGAGATGGGGTGACTTGTGGGGCTCTGTCCAGGTTCTGTTACCCAGAATCCTTTGGAAACCTCAAAATTTGGCTAAAAAAATATATTTTCCTCACATTTCGGTGACAGAAAGTTCTTGAATCTGGGAGGAGCCACGAATTTCCTTCCACCCTGCGTTCCCTCAAGTCTCCCGATAAAAATGGTACCTCACTTGTGTGGGTAGGCCTAGCGCCCGCGACAGGCTGTGCCCCAAAACACAACGTGAACACATCACAGAAAACAGAGCTGTTTTTTGCAAAGTGCCTACCTGTAGATTTTGGCCTCTAGCTCAGCCGGCACCTAGGGAAACCTACCAAACCTGTGCATTTTTTAAAACTAGAGACCTAGGGGAATCCAAGATGGGGTGACTTGTGGGGCTCTGACCAGGTTCTGTTACCCAGAATCCTTTGCAAACCTCAAAATTTGGCTAAAAAAACACATTTTCCTCACATTTCGGTGACAGAAAGTTCTGGAATCTGAGAGGAGCCACAAATTTCCTTCCACCCAGCGTTCCCCCAAGTCTACCGATAAAAATGATACCTCACTTGTGTGGGTAGTCCTAGCGCCCGCGACAGGAAATGTCCCAAAATACAAAGTGGGCACATCCCATTTTTTGACAGAAAACAGAGCTGTTTTTTGCAAAGTTCCTGCCTGTAGATTTTGGCCTCTAGCTCAGCCGGCACCTAGGGAAACCTACCAAACCTGTGCATTTTTTAAAACTAGAGACCTAGGGGAATCCAAGATGGGGTGACTTGTGGGGCTCTGACCAGGTTCTGTTACCCACAATCCTTTGCAAACCTCAAAATCTGGCTAAAAAAACATATTTTCCTCACATTTCGGTGACAAAAAGTTCTGGAATCTGAGAGGAGCCACAAATATCCTTCCACCCAGCGTTTCCCCAAGTCTCCCGATAAAAATGGTACCTCACTTGTGTGGGTAGGCCTAGCGCCCGCGACAGGATATGCCCCAAAACACAACGTGGACACATCACAGAAAACAGAGCTGTTTTTTGCAAAGTGCCTACCTGTAGATTTTGGCCTCTATCTCAGCCGGCACCTAGGGAAACCTACCAAACCTGTGTATTTTTGAAAATCAGAGACCTAGGGGAATCCAAGATGGGGTGACTTGTGGGGCTCTGACCAGGTTCTGTTACCCAGAATCCTTTGCAAACCTCAAAATTTGGCTAAAAAAACACATTTTCCTCACATTTCGGTGACAGAAAGTTCTGGAATCTGAGAGGAGCCACAAATTTCCTTCCACCCAGCGTTCCCCCAAGTCTCCCGATAAAAATGATACCTCACTTGTGTGGGTAATCCTAGCGCCCGCAACAGGAAATATCCCAAAACACAAAGTGGGCACATCCCATTTTTTGACAGAAAACAGAGCTGTTTTTTGCAAAGTGCCTACCTGTAGATTTTGGCCTCTAGCTCAGCCGGCACCTATGGAAACCTACCAAACCTGTGCATTTGTGAAAACTAGAGACCTAGGGGAATCCAAGATGGGGTGACTTGTGGGGCTCTGACCAGGTTCTGTTACCCAGAATCCTTTGCAAACCTCAAAATTTGGCTAAAAAAACACATTTTCCTCACATTTCGGTGACAGAAAGTTCTGGAATCTGAGAGGAGCCCCAAATTTCCTTCCACCCAGCGTTTCCCCAAGTCTACCGAAAAAAATGGTACCTCACTTGTGTGGGAAGGCCTAGCGCCCGTGACAGGATATGCCCCAAAACACAACGTGGACACATCACAGAAAACAGAGCTGTTTTTTGCAAAGTGCCTACCTGTAGATTTTGGCCTCTATCTCAGCCGGCACCTAGGGAAACCTACCAAACCTGTGTATTTTTGAAATCAGAGACCTAGGGGAATCCAAGATGGGGTGACTTGTGGGGCTCTGACCAGGTTCTGTTACCCAGAATCCTTTGCAAACCTCAAAATTTGGCTAAAAAAACACATTTTCCTCACATTTCGGTGACAGAAAGTTCTGGAATCTGAGAGGAGCCACAAATTTCCTTCCACCCAGCGTTCCCCCAAGTCTACGATAAAAATGATACCTCACTTGTGTGGGTAGTCGTAGCGCCCGCGACAGGAAATGTCCCAAAATACAAAGTGGGCACATCCCATTTTTTGACAGAAAACAGAGCT